>NC_088236.1:45395785-45480785 GCF_036934945.1 Oncorhynchus masou masou
TTTTCATGTAGAACCCTTTTGGGTTCCATGTAGAACCCTCTGTGGAAAGGGTCCCTCAAAGGGTTCTCCAATGGGGACAGTCGAAGACCCCTTTCAGGTTCTAGATAACACCTTTTTTTCTCAGCGTGTAGTGTGATGTAGCTGTCATAGACAGAGCGCATGGTTTCAAATTCTGTACCCCCCCAACCCTTAGAAGTAGGTTGCCTCTGATGCATTGTTTTGAATTGGTCTTAATTGTGTTGCCTAATAAGGCCATTCAGATTATAGTGAGATCTATTTTTAGGTAACTGTTAACTGCTTGTTCAATAGTGACTGATTTGAAATGAATGACATTGTGATTTCTTTTACAGACTGTGAAATGTACGTGCAAGTATTTTCCTTGTTAGTATTGCATATATTACTTTACTTATATAATATAGTGTTTATTTCATTCTATTCCTGATATGTGTGCATTGAAATGACTGAGAGTAGATAGAATCAATGACTGAGCCATTTGTCTGTTATGATTTATGTTGAACTCCCTTTGGGTATAACAATTCATATTTTGCCAGGAAAGCATAAACATTTCTCCCAAAGTGTTGATGGTCCTGGTTTACCCAGATTCATATACTGTAGCACATTGTCTGGCATATCGGGACATTTCATGTACGTTAGGAATTTCACAACCAAAATACACAAAGCCCTGCTCCTTGTGTTACAGCTTGTGACGAGCAATTTTCCCTCGTATCAAGATGTTTATTCTCTCATGCTCAAGTAATGCTGCTTTCCTAAAGACCTTAAACCAAATGATTGCCAAATATGTCATTTTCAGAAAAGTAGTTTTTCGTTTGTTTCACAAAATATATCAGTGTGTGTGTGTGTGTGTGTGTGTGTGTGTGTGTGTGTGTGTGTGTGTGTGTGTGTGTGTGTGTGTGTGTGTGTGTGTGTGTGTGTGTGTGTGTGTGTGTGTGTGTGTGTGTGTGTGTGTGTGTGTGTGTGTGTGTATGTACAGCAGATGTGAGTACATCTCACGGTGTCTGTGTGACTGTGTGTATATGCGGTCAAGCCATTCCAATTGGGGGCGGCAGGGTAGCCTCGTGGTTGGAGCGTTGGACTAGTAACCGGAAGGTTGCAAGTTCAAATCCCCGAGCTGACAAGGTACAAATCTGTCGTTCTGCCCCTGAACAGGCAGTTAACCCACTGTTCCTAGGCCGTCATTGAAAATAAGAATTTGTTCTTAACTGACTTGCCTGGTTAAATAAAGGTTAAAAAATAAAATTGGTTTGATTGTGAGAATAATAAATAATTACTCCTTGGAGGAGACAGTGAGTATCTAAGGGCTGATTTAGCTATTGCCAAGCTCATTATTGCACTTCTCCACTATTTAACGCTGATCAATGTAATTAGGATCATCTGTAACAGCAGAGTTTATCAAGTTCCAACCACTCCGATGAAATATAAGCATTTTGTTCGCAGGAATGAAGATTTTATCGCCTCTCCTAAAACAACGTGCTGCCACTGTTACTCGAGTTGATGAAAACACAAAGCTATAATGTTCTGTCTTCTAATCCTTTGTTCTTTACGTCATTTATCCTGGCATGTAGAATGCAATGAACTCATATTCTACTTGTTATTTAATGGTACAGACTGCAAAAAACAACAACATTGTGTGTGTTTGGGGGGGGGGGGAGTATTTCTTAAATCCTTTCCTCAATCTATTTCTCTCTTAAATCTCACAACATGACTGACAGTCCATAGCCTGGGGTAAGAGCAGCCTGATCTCAGAACAAAACATATTATATTTTACAAAAATTCATGCCACTCCATTTAGTGTGATACAGTATGTTACTTTACAATAGTGTGCGTTACTAGACTAGACTCAACAAATTAAATGGAAATCCGGGACACTCATATGTATGATATGTTAGGTATGGTTACATCAGACAATAGGTTACCTAAGGCAAAAGTGCATAATGTGAACGTCTAGCAAGGTCGAGTGTTCCAGTATCATCATGGACAACTTTGGTATTTTACTTACTCAGCTGCTTTGCAACTACTAAGCATTGTTAGATAACCCTTCCCTTAACCCTAACTCCAAACCTTAACCCTAACCTAATGTAGGCATTGGTACAGCACGGCAAGTTGTACTATTTAGATATTGGGACGGCATATGCATTTGCCTGCTGTGTTATCTTTTGTGGGTAATTATAGAAATACACGCGCTTGTTTGAGCATCTCCAAGACTTCATTCAATGTAGAATCAGTGTAACAGGTGACAAAACAGATTATTCTACTATCGTAGAATTTTATTGTCCCCTTCAGGAGCCCAGGCTTTTGCCATTGATGGTGGAGTTCACATCTCTGGACCAGACAAGCTTTAGATAGTATTCTGCTAAGGCTCTTGTCTCTCTCAACATCGTTCAGCTACATTGGTGATACGCCTATGAGGCCCGGGCACACAAATTATCCTGGAGAGAAGGGGGACTACAGAAGAATGAGTTGATGACAGTTCTACAGTCTCCATCAGAGGCCCAGGCTTTTGGCATAGACGGTAAAGCTCTCATTTCCGGATTGCAACATTGTGAGATTGTGCCCACCACGCCACTTGATATACATTGATTGGTAGGTGACACAATATTTAGATACTAGCTTCTACCCCCAAGCCATAATACAGCGAAATAGTTAGTCCGGTTAGCTATTGGTTAATGATTTAATTATCTGCATTGACCCTTTTCAGGACTAACTAACTTTTGACTCATCACATACACAGCTGCTACTGTTTATTATCTATCATGTTGCCTAGTCACTTTATCCCTCCTTATATGTTCATATCTACCTCAATTACTTTGTACACCTGCACATCGACTCGGTACTGGTACCCAGTGTACTGCATATAGCCAAGTTATCATTACTCGTTGTGTATTTATTCCTCGTGTTGTTATTTTTCTCTAATTTCTCTTTTTTTCTCTCTGCACTGTTGGGTAAGTAAGAATTTCACTGTTAGTCTACAAAGCATGTGACAAATACAGTTGAAGTCGGAAGTTTTTATACACCTTAGCCAAATACATTTCAACTCAGTTTTTCACAATTCCTGATATTTAATCCTAGTAAAAATTCCCGGTGTTAGGTCAGTTAGGATCACCACTTTATTTTAAGAATGTGAAATGTCAGAATAATAGTAGAGAGAATGGTTTATTTCAGCTTTTATTTCTTTCGTCACATTCCCAGTGGGTCAGAAGCTTACATACACTCAATTAGTATTTGGCAGCATTGCCTTTTAATTGTTTAACTCGGGTCAAACGTTTCGGGTAGCCTTCCACAAGCTTCCCACAATAAGTTGGGTAAATTTTGGCTTATTCCTCCTGACAGAGCTGGTGTAACTGACTCAGTAGGCCTCCTTGCTCACACACGCTCTTTCAGTTCTCACCACAAATCTTCTATAGGATTGAGGTCAGGGCTTTGTGATGGCCACTCAAATACCTTGACTTAGTTGTCCATAAGCCATTTTTCCACAACTTTGAAATTATGCTTGGGGTCATTGTCCATTTGGAAGACCCATTTGCGACCAAGCTTTAACTTCCTGACTGATGTCTTGAAACGTTGCTTCATTATATCCACATAATTGTCCATGCCTCATGATGCCATCTATTTTGTGAAGTGCACTAGTCCCTCCTGCAGCAAAGCACACCCACAACATGATGCTGCCACCCATGTGCTTCACAGTTGGAATGGTGTTCTTGGCTTGCAAGCCCCCCTTTTTCCTCCAAATATAACGATGGTCATTATGCCAAACAGTTAAATTTGTGTTTCATCAGACCAGAGGACATTTCTCCAAAAAGTACGATCTTTGTCCCCATGTGCAGTTGCAAACCATAGACTGGCTTTTTTATGGCAGTTTTGAAGCAGTAGCTTCTTCCTTGCTGAGCAGCCTTTCAGGTTATGTCGATCTGGGACTCGTTTTACTGAGGATATGGATACTTTTGTGCCTGTTTCCTCAAGCATCTTCACAAAGTCCTTTGCTGTTGTTCTGGGATTGATTTGCACTTTTCGCACCAAAGTAGGCTAATCTCTAGGAGACAGAACTCGTCTCCTTCCTGAGTGCTATGATGACTGCATGGTCCCACGGTGTTTATACTTGCGTGCTATTGTTTGTACAGATGAAATTGGTACCTTCAGGTGTTTAGAAATTGCTCCCAAGGATGAACCAGACTTGTGGAGGTCTTGGCTGATTTCTTTAGATTTTCCCATGATGTCAAAAAAAGAGGCACTGAGCTTGAAGATAGGCCTTGAAATACATCCACAGGTACACCTCCAATTGACTCAAATGAAGTCAATTAGCCTATCAGAAGCTTCTAAAGCCATGACATATTTTTTTGGAATATTCCAAGCTGTTTAAAGGCACAGTCAACTTAGTGTATGTAAACATCTGACCAACTGGAATTGTGATACAGTGAATTATAAGTGAAATAATCTGTCTGTAAACAATTGTTGGAAAAATGACTTGTGTCATGCACAAAGTAGATGTCCTAACCGACTTGCCAAAACAATAGTTTGTTATCAAGAAATGATGTGGTTGAAAAACGAGTTTTAATGACTCCAACCCAAGTGTATGTAAACGTTTCGACTTGTAACATTTGCAACTGTAACATTTGATTGGATTGGATTTGATATAGGTGGTGGGCCGAGTCCTTAAAACGTGAAGTCGATCGAGTCAAGGGAGGAGCATT
Organism: Oncorhynchus masou masou; assembly: GCF_036934945.1. Lineage (NCBI taxonomy): Eukaryota > Metazoa > Chordata > Actinopteri > Salmoniformes > Salmonidae > Oncorhynchus > Oncorhynchus masou. The sequence continues at coordinate 45,400,492 of NC_088236.1, forward strand.
ATTTTGATGGCTATACATTTTGTTGACGCCTTCAATTCTTGCACATTTTCTCATGAAAAGTATATTTCAAACTTGCCAAACTACTAAACATGAACCAATCAGAACTCCGGTACAAATCAAATTAAACTTTGTTTGTCACGTGCCGAATACAACAAGTGTAGACCTTACCGTTGAAATGCTTACATACAAGCCCTTAACCAACAGTGCAGTTCAAGAAGAGTTAAGAAAATATTTATCAAATAAACTAAAGTAAAAAATAATAAAAAGTAACACAATAACATAACAGTAACGAGGCTATATACAGGGGGTACCAATACCAAGTCAGTGTGTGGGGGTACAGGTTAGTTGAGCTAATTTGTACTATGCATAGATAATATATAGTGAGTAGCAGCAGTGCACAAAACAAATGGAGAGGGGGGGGGTGTCAATGTAAATAGTACGGTTGCCATTTGATTAATTGTTCAGCAGTCTAATGGCTTGGGGGTAGAAGCTGTTAAGGAGCCTTTTGGTCCTAGACTTGGCTCTCCGGTACGGCTTTCCGTGCGGTAGAAGAGAAAACAGTCAATGACTTGGGTGACTGGAGTCTCGGGACAATCTTTTGGGCCTTACTCTGACACTGCCTAGTATATAGGTCCTGGATGGCAGGAAGCTTGGCCCCAGTGATGTACTGGGCCATACGCATTACCCTCTGTAGCGTCTTACGTTCAGATGCCGAGCAGTTTCCATACCAGGCGGTGATGCAACCGGTCAGGATGCTCTCGATGGTGCATATGTAGAACGTTTTGATGACCTACATACCCCTCGTGATAAATGCAGCTAATGCCACAGCCTCTTGTGAAAATGCGACCTGTTGTCTGATGAAGAGGAACAGATATAGCTAGCTTTATGTTTTGGCTAGTAGACTGAAATAAGATAAAAGCCGTTTTCTAGTGCACATGAAATATGCAGCATGCAATACGAATTGTCTTGATCATATGAAGAGGCAACTTTGTTGACCATTTTGCCAATATATTGAAAGCTAGCCAATGTTACAGACTAGCCTAGCCAGCTACTGTAACTGTTAAAGTGTGTTTCATTAACTACCTCTCTGTCAGTGAATTAAATTGTTGAATCATGTTTCGGCGTGATTATATGTCTCCTTTCAAGCAACTAGCTGCGGACTTTAAGAAACATTCAGTCATATGCTTTGTACTAAAAACCCAAATCAAGCGTGTAGATACTGTAGGAATATGTGTGTGTGTTTCTTGTATGCTAGAACGGAGGTTTAAAAATGACAGCTGCATATGTATATTAGCCAATACATATAGCATAGCCTACTCATACAGTGTACCTTCCAATAAAATATTCAACAGTTGTATAACGTGCCCTGCAATAGGATTTCTAAACCAGAAGAGATCCCAAATAGCAGCGGCCCAATACAATGGTGGGTATGCATCACGTTGGATACATTGGAATACAATATCTGGAGAGTGATAAAGGCAGGATTACCAAACAAGCAGTTGGGAAATGAATGCTGGAGTTTTGAATACTAAATGTTCAGTGAACATTTAGGGCGTTTGAAATGATGAACTCTCCTAACTAACCTAAAAGTTGATTTTACCAAAATCCTGCCAATACATTAAATATTCTGCTTACTATGACTGAGTGTGAGACATGTTTCCCATAATGTACATTTCGTGCATATACATACGAACAAAGACCACCGTCACAAATAGTGTTTCACCATTTATTGAGTACGGACACAAATAGCAAAGGTGTGTCAGTCAGTATTTCAAGTATCTAAATATTGTGTCACCTACCAATCAATGTATATCAAGTGGCGTGGTGGGCACAATCTCACAATGTTGCAATCCGGAAATGAGAGCTTTACCGTCTATGCCAAAAGCCTGGGCCTCTGATGGAGACTGTAGAACTGTCATCAACTCATTCTTCTGTAGTCCCCCTTCTCTCCAGGATAATTTGTGTGCCCGGGCCTCATAGGCGTATCACCAATGTAGCTGAACGATGTTGAGAGAGACAAGAGCCTTAGCAGAATACTATCTAAAGCTTGTCTGGTCCAGAGATGTGAACTCCACCATCAATGGCAAAAGCCTGGGCTCCTGAAGGGGACTATAAAATTCTACGATAGTAGAATAATCTGTTTTGTCACCTGTTACACTGATTCTACATTGAATGAAGTCTTGGAGATGCTCAAACAAGCGCGTGTATTTCTATAATTACCCACAAAAGATAACACAGCAGGCAAATGCATATGCCGTCCCAATATCTAAATAGTGACAGTAGGGCTCATTCAAACTGCAGGAGGATGGTTCTCCTCACATGTGAGAGCCCATGCTTGGTGAATAGCACTTGGTTCATCTCTGGGAGCAGGACACAGGCGAGCTGAATAGATCACGTGAGACAAAAGTGAGAGACAAGAATGAATTAAATAATTCATGACAGCAAAGGAATGTAGTTTGTGAGCTAGAAAATGATCAATCCCGGAACATCCAGTGCTACGATATCATCCGACTCCGACTATTGACGGGGATAATGTGGCATTTCTTCTGTGTCAGTGTGAATGAAATGAGTGGGTCCTGCCTTGATGACTCTATTAGATTGACACGACTTAGAAAAAAAGGTGCTGTCTAGAACCTAAAAGGGGTCTTCGGCTGTCCCCCATAGGAGAACCCTTTGAAGAACCTTTGTTGGTTCCAGGTAGAACCCTTTTGGTTCCATGTAGAACCATTTTGGGTTCCATGTAGAACCCTTTCCACAGAAGAACCCAAAATGGTTCGACCTGGAAACAAAAAGGGTTATCCTATGGGGATAACCGAAGAACACTTTTGGAACCCTTTTTTTCTAAGAGTGTTTAGATTTTTGTAGTCTTAAATGATTCCTTGGAATAAACTGATAGCCACAATGCTCCTTGTCCCGGAATGACATGCTAGCTAGTGATTAAGCTATCTGCTCCTGGTAGCTGGCAACAAATCTGCTTGTTGTAACTACTGTAGCTAGCTAACTAGCAAACTAAATACATTACTAAGGTTCCTGTGTTCTAAATTGGGAGTCATATTACAGCTTGCATTGATTGTATCACGTTTCTGTCGCTAAATAGTTGGATTACAAATAAATATAAAAGACTACCTGAGGATAGCAGTTTGATGGATGGAGGTCGCTTTCAAGCTGTCGTGTGTGGTAAGGGTGATCACCACAAATTGTCTCGGACCGCGACCGCGACCTCCCCCCACCTCCCCACTTCAAACACACACACACACACACACACACACACACACACACACACACACACACACACACACACACACACACACACACACACACACACACACACACACACACACACACACTGATTGCTGTATATGGCTATATGGCTGTCATTATTTATGGAGTGAGCTGAGGCTTTTATCCTGAGAGTTTGCCTCTCTCCCCTGCTGGTTTGTGTCTGTCAAAGCGCTGTAATTTGGCTCAACGTATGGCCCAGTGTGCCAGAGTTAATGAGGGGCTGTTTGAGAGTTAAATGCATGTGAATAATGAGAGAGCACGAGAGAGAGAGAGAGAGAGAGAGAGAGAGAGAGAGAGAGAGAGAGAGAGAGAGAGTCAACAAATGCCTAGGGAACACAGTGATCAGAGACACTACTCACTAGATCCATGTACTGGTAGCTACTTCTGGCATGATTCCATCCATCCATGTAAACCCTAGTCAGTTTGTTCAATCACACTCTGCTGGGTGGGTTGTTTGAATGTCCTTTTGCGCGTGTGTTTCCACATGTGCGTTTGTGCATGCGTATACTACCATGTCTGTATATCCGTTGTGAGCATGCTGTTAGGACAGAGTGCTAGTGGAGGTGAGACAACGCAGGGGCGGACAGACAGACAGGGTGGAATAGGATTCTGGCCGGGGAGGAGTTTCTGTTGATACTCTCTGAGGGAACCATAATGTGTGTAATATGGAGGCCTGAAGAAACGACACCTTGATGCAGTGCGCACCAGGAGTGTATGGAGGCAACTACGGGATTATGTTGCCTTGGCGACACAATCAGCTCCTTTGAATTGTGCGTCGGTCTGCTAAACGCACAGATGCTTACGTGTGTCGCATTTCCATACGTTTAAATGGCTTACGGAGGATAGACATATAAACTCCCCTTCAATGCTCAGGGAAACGATATGGATAAGGACAAGACATGCTGCTTGAGCCTGGTAATGGGGGAAACGAAGGCCTCCATTTTCTAGATCAGTGATACACACTATGTTTAATACGCCATCCATTAAAGAACTTTTAATAATGGCATATGATTCCAAACAAAATTCAGCTTTTTCCAGACATACCATTGCAGTATTTTTCACCTCAAATATGCCCCGGAATCTTTCACAGCCCAGAGCATGGCAGGGATAAAGTTAGTTACTGGGTTGGCACTGCTAATGAGTGCCATGCTGTCCCCACTAATCTGATATATAATATTAACCTGTAGATGTGGCTGTCGGCATATGCCCAGTGGATGGGCCAGTGGCATGAAGGGATGCAGGCATGCAGGATGATTACATGGCCTTTGTCATCATCAGAGAGTGTATGGGCTCAAGTCAGGATGATCTCCTCCCCTATTCTAAACAGTGTAATTAAAACAGGGGCCAGAGATGTTTAAACATGCAGGAATCCTGGTGCTTGAACAAAGGGCCACTTTGCCCAACATTGCTATCAGGGTGAAGTGTAATGGTAGAAGTCAAAATAAGGCGATTCATTTACTCTCGTTGAGCTAAGTGCATTCTTGGCTCACAGAGGGGGTGCCTGGCTCGGCGAAAGCCAGAGAGCCTATTTGTGAAGGCAAATGTCACCGCCCTGCATCTCTCTCGGCTATAGCCTACACCCCCACTACTGCCTGCGTCCTAGTGTTTACCTCTCTCTATTTCTCTCTCTCTCTCTCTCTCTTTCTCTCTCTCTCTCTTTCTCTCTCTCTCTCTCTCTCTCTCTCTCTTTCTCTCTCTCTCTCTCTCGCTCTCTCTGTGTCTCTCTCTCTGTGTCTCTCTCTGTCTCTCTCTCTCTCTCTCTCTCTCTCTCTCTCTCTCTCTCTCTCTCTCTCTCTCTCTCCACCCCTTTTTTCCAGCGTCAGCTCCCTCTCCCCTCCACTCCACAAGATCTCAGTTTACCTCCCTCACTTCCATCCCTCTCTTTCTCTGTCTTCGCCCCTCTCTCCGCCTCCAGACGAATGTGTTGTGTATGACAAGGAGATGGCTTAGCTAATTGATAAGTGTGATTGGAGCAAACATGAATGTCTGCTCCTGAATACTGGGTTTAACACATTTCAGTCCGACAGTGTGGGACTCGCCTCGTCTGTTTGCACTGCAAGCGGAGCAGTCAGTGGTTTGTGTGTCGCCACTCTATCACAAAACCAAACAGTGTATGTTCACTCTGGGCCGACCCAATGTTTTGTAAAGCTGTAACCGTGTGTGTGTGCGTGTGTGTGTGTGGAGCTGCCAACGTAATGAATAGGCGGCTCACCTCATGCATGCTAATGTTATGTTGTAAGCAGTTTTGTTGACAAGTGCTAATACTTTTTTCACACTATCATCAATAGCAGCAAATCCAACCGCCATTTTTCTCCGGCTCTCCATGCAAGGCATGATGGATTGTGACCTTAATATGGGTTAGCCCAGTTTAGAAATCTTAAACAACCTGCAATAAATCACAGCATTATTACAATGCACTTTAATTGGTTAAGGACTGTTTATTTCCTAAAAAGGTAGAAAAAATTGGGTTTTGGCACTTTTTAATTTGCAAAGTGCATTTTCATTATGAATGGCAGTCGAATATTACCCTCCTTTGTCATGCAAAATACGCAACACACTAGCAATCTATTAATTGGACAGAAAACGCGGTGCCAGCGCAAATATCTCTTTCCCTCTCAGTGCAGGGGAGCGGCTGGATCTATTAGGAAAAGGGGAACGGAGAAAAGTGAAACACCTTCCCTCACTCCATGCCCACTTTCTTCTGATGGAAATACAACAAACCTCTGATTTGCCTGTTTCCCTCTCTCTTCTTCAGCTAATTAAGTGTAAATATGAAGGACATGTTTAGTAATTATGTGTGGCCTCCTGTTGCTTTTTTACTGCTGTCGTTTTTCATGGAGACACTGGTGATTCATTGAAGTGTTTTGGGAAAATCCAAAGTTCTACCTAGTTCAGGAGTAAAACTTCAACATGTCTTGCCAGCAGTGTTGAACCAATTGGCCGATGCATCACACTTTCTCATAGTGTGACTACTACATACAATATAATTGAGCTTGCCTAGACATATGCAGTAACAAATGGACGTATGTGAGGTGAGGTCTTAACATCAGTGAACGGTATCATGCAGTGCACGTGGCCCGCTGGAGCAAAATTACTCTAATTAGATTGAAATGTCTCATGTTTCTAACTTTCATCATTTGTATCTCATTTATTTTGCCCTTTTGTCTGCTGAATGGGTCAGCGCTCAGAGTTGAAGTGTTTTGATTGGTCAGTATGCTCGAGTGTTCTGGTTGGTCAGTGCACTTGGAGATGAAGTGTTCTGATTGGCGTGGCCCGCGTCCTGATGTTGTTACTTTGGCAGCATGACTGCACATTGCCAGCTGCCGGTGACAGGTTGCCGCCCTGAGATGTCACAATCCTATCCTGTGTTTCTAACCCCCCCCCCCTCTGCCTCCCAGTCCCCTCACGGCCGTCACTCACCCATCTCTCTTCGACGCCTCCTAGACCAATCAGCCTCTGTCTCCCGGGACGCTGTGTCACACATTTAAGGATGCATGACAAAGTGCTCCTTGATTTCCCAGTGGCCACTAGCTGCAGCCTGCTCACCCTGTCACACACACACACACACACACACACACACACACACACACACACACCCTTTACATGTGACATAGGACACATGTCAGAGGACATCACGTCAGCAGAGTGTGTGTGGCAGCCTGGGAGTTTAGAAATCCTCCTCTCATTTGCATTAGCAGTCAATTGCCATGGTTGAATTGCAACTCTTCACCAACACAGATGATATGTTTCACGTATTGCTTTTGGAGAGGTAATGTATCATTGGAAATGTAAGAGATCAATGTATTTTTTAAATGTACTTTTTAGGGTAATTTAAAACCTAGATTCTAAGGAGTAATTGATATTCAAGCACACTCCCAAAAAAAATTTTTCTCTCTTTCCACAACAACTTTATCTCACTGTCAGTGAAGGATGCAGTCTGTTGAAATAGATATTCACCATTTGTAAAGGTGCAGTGCATTTTATTTAAAAGCAAGCCACCACTTCAACAGGACACTAAAAGCTGTCTGTTTCACCAGCAACTTCCAGGTCTCGTCCGTTTGGGTCTGCCTCTCTGTTTACTTCCTTATCAACATGGAAATGGTTCTAGACTACCGGGGCCCAGTTTTTCAAAAGTTTCATTTTGTCCGGAGCACCTGAATTTTGACTATCGGAAAGGATTAAATGCATAGAAATAGAAGGAATAGAACAGGAGTCCCCATTCAAGTCTACAAATCGTCCGTTCTATTAATTGTATTTCTATGCATTGGATCGTATCCAGATAAATACCTTTTGAAAAACTGGGCCCAGGACAGTGAACACTCACCCTCTTCCAAAGACCAAACCCCTCTTTGATGTTGACATTTTTAAACAAAAAGAAAAACCCAGAGTTTGACCTTTCTGCCGTGTGTCCCTTTGAAAGTAAATGCACTGCACTATGAGAGAGAATCAACTTCACTTTGAAACAGAAATTAGTCAAATGGAACTTCAGCACTGTGCTGTCAGAATGTCACCCCTCTTGTTCCAGAAAAAAATAGGCTCTTTTGACCTCTCTACCCAAGGCATTGTGGCTATGTACTCACGTGTGTGGAGTACGTTCCTTCTCACCCACAACTCACTCGCAGACAGAGCTTTTATGCCGGATGAAAGCAAAACTTCAATTGGAAAGAGCTTTCAGCGCTGGTGTACAGGGGTACAATGAAGAAAGGGGCTGCAGTAATGCTACAAAGCCATTTGTGGCACACTTTCACACAATTACGGCCTTTCTCTCAAAAAATGGCTTGTTTATAATAGGTGACTGAGGCAACAATTGTGGTGGAGTAGCTTTGAAGAGCGAGCGTGTTGCTCTTCAGAGACTGGAGGGGATACAATGTGCCCAACATATGAGAGAAGTGCTGCATAATCCTTATGAAATGAATAGAAAATCACAATAAGTGTGTGTGTGTGTGTGTGTGGGGGGGGGGGGGGGGTTTGTTGGGGTTTGCAGTTATCAAAACAGGCATGAAGAGTAGGAAGATAAAGTCCCGCCTCCAAGGACACAGCTGCCAGTCAAAGCATTTGAAAGCTTCCAAACAGAAGCCAATCGGCTTCTGCTCCAATGGCAGTCACATTTACCAGGCTTCTGTGGAAAGTGGGGAACAGGAATTGTTCATGACACAAAGCCACTGCTTATCCAAAAACCAACACAGCCCTCAGCTTAAGAGATAATAAATCAATTTACCATACTGTATACGTTGGTTGCTTTTTTTAAACGGTTGTTTTTGGTAAAGGAGTAATCCCTGTAATAGAAAACGCACTCCTTGTACAATGTTGATGGATGATCATTTTCTTTGTGAATGCCATGCCTGACATCCCGTGTGTGAGTTCCAGGTATGGCTTTGTGCAGGCACTGATTCTCCGTCTGAAGGGTGAAGTGACGTGCAGTCACATCTGCTGGGATGTCTCCGTGTGTGACTGTGTGTCTGTATGTTTACTTAGGATCCTGTGACGCGTGCCATTCCATTAAGATACTCGCAAACTAGAATGCCAACGGGAAACACAGTCAGTCGTTGAAAAGGTATCGTCTGCATCAAAGCCATTGTGTACATTTGTCTGTAGTCTATAAACCCCACCGCTAGTTCCTTTTTTCCACTGCCTATCTCCGTTTTGTCGTCCAATAGCGGGTCCCCATTTCTATTTCATGGTGAATGGGATATTAGTTCAAAAGTTACCCACCAAAGCTAGCATTTAGGATCCAACACAGGCACAGTTTGTCTTCATGGTGCGATTAGTGGTGTCTGTGGCGTCGGTGCCGGCAGAGCATCGAGGTGATTAACATTCCCCGTCGAGAGAACAGATCCGTCTAAACCACAACCTTGATGAGCCGTCTAGTCCTGGTCTGGTCAATACATCCGGATTCTTCCATGTGCGTTTAACACCACATTGTCTCTACCCACTGTCTCAGTACTCAGTCATGGACAGGCCAATAACTGTCCTAGGGGTGTGTGTTCAGCTCGCAGACATAGTGATGGATCTGTCTTCTATCAATTAGGCGGAAAGGTGAAGAGATGTTATGTACCATGGGGCATTGCGTTGTGGGCTTCAGTTCTCTTTCTTCCTTTTCCTTTTTCTCTCTTTCTGGCTCGTTTCGCCTCGCTCCCCTCGTTCTTCCACGGTGCTCAGTTCGTTCAGTGGTGAGTGTCAGGTTCAGCTCAGGTGTGCTGCACACAAAGGCAGAGAGAGGGAGAGAGTGGATCTGTGACCATTGACTGTGCACTGTTTACTTTAGCGAGTCACACGCTGTGACGTTGGAAAGTGAAAACACCGGCAGCCACGTTCCGCCCCGTCTCAGGCATGACGGGCAGCTCTGTCAGCGAGTGACATGGGCCGGGCCTCGTAACGGGAGGGGGGAGGGAAGCCTGCCAGCTCAACAGAGATTGGTAAACTCCTCTGGTACCTGTCCATACCTGCCTTAGTGTTTTTGTATTTCCTCATTTGATTACGTCCAATCAGAAGTCATGCTTCCGGTTCATGGCTCGGGTTCATCTTTTTGTGTGTCACCTGCATCCCAGACCTGTTTTACTTGTGGATCAGACACACACATGCATATAAGCATGCATACTCACACACGCACACACAGATCATCACTCTCATAAGGATTTATGGATCCTAATAGTCATTCCTTAAAGTCTCTGGGATGAAGTGTCAGAATTGATGACAGGCAGCCTTTTTTATTGCCTGTGTGGTGTTTGTAATTAGGCTAAATAGATGGGATTGGACACACATGGTAAAGGCTACATTTCTCGCCCAATAGGATTTATGGCTGCACTGTGCATTCCAAGGCCTGCTCTAATGCAGTCCTTTGCATCCGGACACATGTAGTTGATTTGTATGTCGCGTCAGCCCTGGCCTGGTGACACGTAGCACTTTGCGAATGCTTTTGACATGGATTGGCCTGGTAACTCCGTGTTGAACCGATGTGTTAACTGCGATATGACTGCTGGGTGGCGAGGACGAGATTGATGCTTGATTTCGAAGGAATCGAATGAAGCCCATTGTTATTGTGGCGTTCACCGAACGTCTGCGTGAACTGAGCTCTCTAGTAGTCTGCTTACAGCCAGCACCAGCTGTCTGTTCCAAACGTGCACTTTCTTTGCATGATCAATACGTGCACTTTATTTTGCGTTCCAATAACATCTCTGTCATAAATCACTCTATAATTCCTGCAGTTAGTATTGAGGTAATTAGAATGCATGGTCATTGGTACACTTGAACAATCCTTTGTCCGGAGTATACTCTTTCATAGATGTGTGATCAAGTAAGGCGTAGCTTAGCTGATGTCAAATCAAAAATCAAATCAAATTTTATTTGTCACATACACATGGTTAGCAGATGTTAATGCGAGTGTAGCGAAATGCTTGTGCTTCTAGTTCCGACAATGCAGTAATAACCAACAAGTAATCTAACTAACAATTCCTAAACTACTGTCTTATACACAGTGTAAGCGGATAAAGAATATGTACATAAGGATATATGAATGAGTGATGGTACAGAGCAGCATAGGCAAGATACAGTAGATGGTATCGAGTACAGTATATACATATGAGATGAGTATGTAAACAAAGTGGCATAGTTAAAGTGGCTAGTGATACATGTATTACATAAGGATGCAGTCGATGATATAGAGTACAGTATATACGTATGCATATGAGATGAATAATGTAGGGTAAGTAACATTATATAAGGTAGCATTGTTTAAAGTGGCTAGTGATATATTTACATAATTTCCCATCAATTCCCATTATTAAAGTGGCTGGAGTTGAGTCAGTGTCAGTGTGTTGGCAGCAGCCACTCAATGTTAGTGGTGGCTGTTTAACAGTCTGATGGCCTTGAGATAGAAGCTGTTTTTCAGTCTCTCGGTCCCAGCTTTGATGCACCTGTACTGACCTCGCCTTCTGGATGATAGCGGGGTGAACAGGCAGTGGCTCGGGTGGTTGATGTCCTTGATGATCTTTATGGCCTTCCTGTAACATCGGGTGGTGTAGGTGTCCTGGAGGGCAGGTAGTTTGCCCCCGGTGATGCGTTGTGCAGACCTCACTACCCTCTGGAGAGCCTTACGGTTGAGGGCGGAGCAGTTGCCGTACCAGGCGATGATACAGCCCGCCAGGATGCTCTCGATTGTGCATCTGTAGAAGTTTGTGAGTGCTTTTGGTGACAAGCCAAATTTCTTCAGCCTCCTGAGGTTGAAGAGGCGCTGCTGCGCCTTCTTCACGATGCTGTCTGTGTGAGTGGACCAATTCAGTTTGTCTGTGATGTGTATGCCGAGGAACTTAAAACTTGCTACTCTCTCCACTACTGTTCCATCGATGTGGATAGGGGGGTGTTCCCTCTGCTGTTTCCTGAAGTCCACAATCATCTCCTTAGTTTTGTTGACGTTGAGTGTGAGGTTATTTTCCTGACACCACACTCCGAGGGCCCTCACCTCCTCCCTGTAGGCCGTCTTGTCGTTGTTGGTAATCAAGCCTACCACTGTTGTGTCGTCCGCAAACTTGATGATTGAGTTGGAGGCGTGCGTGGCCACGCAGTCGTGGGTGAACATGGAGTACAGCAGAGGGCACAGAACGCACCCTTGTGGGGCCCCAGTGTTGAGGATCAGCGGGGAGGAGATGTTGTTACCTACCCTCACCACCTGGGGGCGGCCCGTCAGGAAGTCCAGTACCCAGTTGCACAGGGCGGGGTTGAGACCCAAGGTCTCGAGCTTGATGACGAGCTTGGAGGGTACTATGGTGTTGAATGCCGAGCTGTAGTCGATGAACAGCATTCTCACATAGGTATTCCTCTTGTCCAGATGGGTTAGGGCAGTGTGCAGTGTGGTTGAGATTGCATCGTCTGTGGACCTATTTGGGCGGTAAGCAAATTGGAGTGGGTCTAGGGTGTCAGGTAGGGTGGAGGTGATATGGTCCTTGACTAGTCTCTCAAAGCACTTCATGATGACGGAAGTGAGTGCTACGGGCGGTAGTCGTTTAGCTCAGTTACCTTAGCTTTCTTGGGAACAGGAACAATGGTGGCCCTCTTGAAGCATGTGGGAACAGCAGACTGGTATAGGGATTGATTGAATATGTCCGTAAACACACCAGCCAGCTGGTCTGCGCATGCTCTGAGGGCGCGGCTGGGGATGCCGTCTGGGCCTGCAGCCTTGCGAGGGTTAACACGTTTAAATGTTTTACTCACCTCGGCTGCAGTGAAGGAGAGACCGCATGTTTCCGTTGCAGGCCGTGTCAGTGGCACTGTATTGTCCTCAAAGCGGGCAAAAAAGTTATTTAGTCTGCCTGGGAGCAAGACATCCTGGTCCGTGACTGGGCTGGATTTCTTCCTGTAGTCCGTGATTGACTGTAGACCCTGCCACATGCCTCTTGTGTCTGAGCCGTTGAATTGAGATTCTACTTTGTCTCTGTACTGACGCTTAGCTTGTTTGATAGCCTTACGGAGGGAATAGCTGCACTGTTTGTATTCAGTCATGTTACCAGACACCTTGCCCTGATTGAAAGCAGTGGTTCGCGCTTTCAGTTTCACGCGAATGCTGCCATCAATCCACGGTTTCTGGTTAGGGAATGTTTTAATCGTTGCTATGGGAACGACATCTTCAACGCACGTTCTAATGAACTCGCACACCGAATCAGCGTATTCGTCAATGTTGTTATCTGATGCAATACGAAACATGTCCCAGTCCACGTGATGGAAGCAGTCTTGGAGTGTGGAGTCAGCTTGGTCGGACCAGCGTTGGACAGACCTCAGCGTGGGAGCTTCTTTTTTTAGTTTTTGTCTGTAGGCAGGTATCAGCAAAATGGAGTCGTGGTCAGCTTTTCCGAAAGGGGGGCGGGGCAGGGCCTTATATGCGTCGCGGAAGTTAGAGTTTTTCCGCCCCTGGTTGCGCAATCGATATGCTGATAAAATTTAGGGAGTCTTGTTTTCAGATTAGCCTTGTTAAAATCCCCAGCAACAATGAATGCAGCCTCCGGATAAATGGTTTCCAGTTTGCAAAGAGTTAAATAAAGTTCGTTCAGAGCCATCGATGTGTCTGCTTGGGGGGGAATATATACAGCTGTGATTATAATCGAAGAGAATTCTCTTGGTAGATAATGCGGTCTACATTTGATTGTGAGGAATTCTAAATCAGGTGAACAGAAGGATTTGAGTTCCTGTATGTTTCTTTCATCGCACCATGCCTCGTTAGCCATAAGGCATACACCCCCACCCCTCTTCTTACCAGAAAGGTGTTTGTTTCTGTCGGCGCGATGCGTGGAGATGCGTGTGTTGATGTTTTTGAAACCAGTTAAGCTCGGCTTGGAACTCTCTGTAACATTGACCCTGTTCTTTTCCCTCCATGAAGTTGGTTAGCTTTTGAGGATGTAACTTCCTTATAGGATCCATGTCTGAGGACGTCGGCAGATGACGTGGAAACCGGCCACTAGGGGCATCGGTGAGCGCTGTTACCTTCAAGTAGGTTTTGTGTTTGCTAGAGTACTGTGGACGGGGATGGTGGATGGGCGTAAACATCTGCCTATGATTCCAAAGGTTGCAAGTTCTAAGCAGATACAAAGCTGTTTTTGAGATGTTTGTTTTAAGCCTATCCCAAACCTTAACTCTTACCTTAACCATTCGGAGTTAATGCCTAACCTTACAATTTCAGAGTTAATGCCTAAACCTAGCCCTGTCCCGAAACCTAACCCTGACCATACAAATGTGGAGTTAAGGCATGAACGTAACCCTAAACACTTTGAAATGTGATGTTTAAGAAAAATTAACATCTCTATTCTGACGTGAGACTGTGAGAAGTAGTTGCAGTTTTACCCTCCAGATGTACGGTGTGTGTGTTACCAATCAGATTGAAGATTCATAGCGGAGGGGGCTGCTCTCATCCACTAAGGTCTCACTCCTGGTTATAGGAGAACAAAACTAATCATACATATTCACATGCATTCATGCACAACCCAACTACTGTACACTATGCGTTCGAGGCCAGATAAGTGGGTGTGTGTTGCTGAACCACATACTGAACCATTATGTTTGCCCGCTCTACACATGCAACGCACAGATGCTGTACACAGATGCACACGCACGCACGCACACACACACACACACACACACACACACACACACACACACACACACACACACACACACACACACACACACACACACACACACACACACACACACACACACACACATATATTCCCCCTCAGGCTATCAGGCAGAGGAGGGGAACATGGCGAAGACAGGCCCATTGACAGGCCAGTGGCAGTAACTTATTGTGTATTGATGGGGTGTGACAAAGCATGTGGGAATGCAGGCGTGCGTGGTAGAGAGTTGGTTAGGGTGTGTGTGTGTCTGTGTGTGTGTCTGTTCAGGCGAGCAGGCATATGTGTGTGTGTGTTTGCATGTATCCATGCTTGTGTGTGTGCATGTCTGTGTGTGTTTGTCTTCACTTGCATGTGCGCTTGAAGCGGGCGGAGTGGAGACCCTTCACAGCTCATTTAGCCCAAATGGGGCCACCTGGGTGGTGCTGGAGCTCAGTGGGGCGGCCCTGGCACTCTGGAGCCCCGCTGACAGGCCCCAAATATAGTGGCGCCTTCGGCCAATTAATCAACACAGGCACACTGACAAATCACCACACACTAACCTAATGAGAGAGTGAGTGAGTGAGTGAGTGAGTGAGTGAGTGAGTGAGTGAGTGAGAGAGAGAGAGAGAGAGAAGAGAGAGAGAGAGAGAGAGAGAGAGAGAGAGAGAGGGAGAGAGGGAGAGAGAGAGAGAGAGAGAGAGAGAGAGAGAGAGAGAGAGAGAGAGAGAGGGGGGAGAGAGGGAGAGAGAGAGAGAGAGAGAGAGAGAGAGAGAGAGAGAGGGGAGAGAGGGAGAGAGAGAGAGAGAGAGAGAGAAAATATGAGTGACTTAGTGACTCCTTCATTGGGACATGGGGGTAAATAATGAGGTAATGAGAGGAGAATGTTAACACAGTTGTCATTGAGCGCTGATCCCTGACTCCTTCTTCCCCAAACACAACCATCGCCTGGCTCTGTTATGAGCAAAATAAAACCCACAGAAATAAAATGCTGAGAAGGCCCACAACCCCCATCAATCCCCCTCAACCCCCATCAATGCTTTTCTAGCTATGAAAAATAAATACAGGGTTTCTAATACAGCACCCACTGTTCTCATGTTGCTTCAAAATAGATTAGGAGCTACAGGACATGTAAACGAGAACAACATTGATGTATGTGTCCGACTAAACTCTGGCCCGAGGTGGCATCTCCTCTAAACCTGCCCGTATCCAAATCAAATGAGCTCAGATCCGAGGTGAAATCAGAGCCTTGGACAGCATGGCTGCTCCGCTAATGAACCCCCATGGCCATCCATCCACAGCATATTACAACCAAGCACGCTCAGACACCAAGGCAATAATCATTGATATGTAATACCATGTTCAGATTGCTATTGCCCTGACATTTCGAAAAGTGTTTTTATCATGCTTCGCCCATCAAGAATACAACACTACAGTATAAAGGTGGATTGACATCCCATATTAGTCGTTGGGGTCCAGATGAAAGATGGTAGCTATGACTGTATCTGTACATTTGCTCTATCATACTATCTATCTGCTTGTGGTTACAATGTCATGAATGTGCTTCTTGTTAGATCCCATGTGTTGAATAGTAATCCTGTGAAGGTGACCTAAACGAGGACAATCAGAACTTGCAACTGATTTTTTTTTTAACGAAAATGTATATACATATACAGTACCAGTCAAAAGTTTGAACACACCTACGCATTCAAAGGTTTTTCTTTATTTTTAATATTTTCTACATTGTAGAATAATAGTGAAGACATCAAAACTGTGAAATAACACATATGGAATCATGTAGTAACCAATAAAGTGTTAAACAACTGGTACTGTGTGTATATACAGTTGAAGTCTGAAGTTCACATACACTTAGGTAGGAGTCATTAAAACTCGTTTTTCAACCACAAATTTCTTGTTAACAAACTATAGTTTTGGCAAGTCGGTTAGGACTTGTCATTTTTCCAACAATTGTTTACAGACAGATTATTTAACTTGTAATTTACTGTATCACAATTCCAGTGGGTCAGAAGTTTACATACACCAAGTTGACTGTGCCTTGAAACTGTTGTCGTGTCTTTGGCTATGCCGGATTAAGTGATATGACATGCTATTCTATAAAATCATTTCTCCATAATTAGTATTACCTGATTGAGCTAATCATGTAAATGTAATTAACTAGAGAGTCGGGCACCACAAAATAATATTTATAGAGCTGTTATCTTCCGAATAAACTCGTAAAGACCTAGTAATATTTTACATCAATAGCAGTCAATATTAATAATCGTCATCTTAATTCAGTCTCATCTGAAAGTTGTATATTCTTGGTTATCTGCACGAACCCTGGCTAACAAGTTGAACCAGCAATACAAAATTGGGTTTAATTATTTATTTACTAAATACGTAACTAATCCCACAGAATTACACTTACACATAATTAAATCATAACTTGATTACAAATTACATCATAAAGGAAAACGTCCCTAGCGGGCGGAACAGATATGACAGCTTGTTACACAAAAGAAAAGGGGCTGGGTTTGAGTGAAAGAGCGGGAAGACTGAGGAACAAAGGGCGAAGCTGTGGTATCGTAAATACAGTATCTTATGCATTCTAAATTACCGCCCATTTGGAAAAGGTAAATGCAATAAATATTTATTCTGAACTGCGCTTCGCTAGGTTGGTGGTAGATGGAAGGCCGTGTTGCCCAACCAAATCCTTTGTTCTTTTGAAGAATGTCTCTGCTGGTAAATTGAATACGTTGTAGTAACGTCGTTGTGTGGTAGACGGGATACTCGGCTGTTATTAACTCAACGGCTAGGAGGTATCACTTCTGTAGTGAATAAGACTTCAAAGTTCATACCATTCGCAACCAAAGCTCACGCTGATGTTGGCTTCGTTCTGTAGTTATTATCTGAACTATTCTGACATTGGACTGTCGTCCTCACGTCCTCGGAACATGAGGTTATATTGTCATCAAGGGCTTATATAGGAAGGGAGAGGAGGGCATGTTTGAAAAGTTTTATAGCTAATGTCCCTTCACAGGGGCGGGCCCCTGATTGAGCAGAGCCCTACCTTATGAAAACCCAAATCTCACATTTTAGAAGCTAAAATCAATTTCATATTCAAACATTTAAATTGAAAAAAATGGAACAATTCCATGTGAATCCGATAACTCTGATGTATAGACTTTCCACTGTAGAGTTTGTCATCTTATCATTGATGAGAATGTCTCAGATGACAACCACTATTCAACCGAACTGACATCATATTCATTAAGTACCACCGCACATGTTAAATTGGTCGGATTACCAGGATATTGTTCATTTCCCTCCACCTTCTGATGTTCCCAGAATCTCTATGTTAACCAAGGGTTTTGCAAATGTAACATCAGTAGGGTAGAGAGAGGAAAAATGGGGGAGGAGGTATTTATGACTGTCATGACACTGTTGAGTGTAGGGGGCAGTATTCTGATGTTTGGATGAAAAACGTACCTAAATTAAACTGCCTATTTCTCAGGTCCAGAAGCTAGAATATGCATATATTTGTCAGATTAGGATAGAAAACACTCTAAAGTTTCCAAAACTGTCAAAATATTGTCTGTGAGTATAACAGAACTGATATTGCTGGCGAAAACCTGAGGAAAATCCAACTAGGAAGTTCCTCTTATTTTGAAAGCTCCCTTTTCCATTGCATGCCTTCCCTCCATTTAAAGGGATTATTAACCAGATTCATTTTCCTATGGCTTCCATGTGGTCTGAACATACTTTAGACATAGTTTCAGGCCTTTATTCTGAAAAATGAGTGAGAAAGATCCCTTCGCGTCAGTTGATGGCTGGGTGCCAGCAGCGTTTTGCATGCACCAACAGAGTGGAGTAGACATTTTCTCTCTCACTCCGATTGAAAAAGCTAAGGTCCGGTTTAAATATTATCGATTATATATGGTAAAAACAACCTGAGGATTGATTATAAAAAAACTTTGACATGTTTCTACGAACTTTACGGATACTATTTGGAATTGTCGTCTGCCCCGTGGTGACCGCTGGAGCCTGTGGATTTCTGAACATAACACGGCAACCAAATGGAGGTCTTTTGGATATAAAAATTATCTTTATGGAACAAAAGTAACATTTATTGTGTAACTGGGAGTCTCGTGATCTGAAGATCATCAAAGGTAAGTGATTCATTTTATTGCTTTTCTGACTTTCGTGACCAATCTACTTTGCTGCTAGCTGTTTGCAATGTTTTGACTGCTGACAGAGATGCCCTTACAAAAACGCTTGGTATGCTTTTGCCGAAAAGCTTTTTTGAAATCTGATACGCCAGGTGGAGTAACAACCAGCTAAACTGTGTTTTGAACTTGTGATTTCATGAAAATTAAATATTTTTAGTAATTTAATTTGAATTTGGCGCTCTGTAATTCAGCGGATGTTGACGAAAATGATCCCACTAACGGGATGGGTGCATCAAGAATTAAGCAGCTTGGAAAATTCCAGAAACTGATGTCATGGCTTTAAAAGCTTCTGATAGGCTAATTGACATAATTTGAGTCAATTGGAGGTATACCTGTGGATGCATTTCAAGGCCTACCTTCAAACTCAGTGCCTCTTTGCTTGACATCGTGGGAAAATCAAAAGAAATCAGCCAAGAGCTCAGAAAAATAATTAGACATCCACAAGTCTGGTTCATCCTTGGGAGCAATTTCCAAATGCCGGAAGTTACCACGCTCATTTGTACAAACAATAGTATGCAAGTATAAACACCATGGGACCACGCAGCTGTCAAACCACTCAGGAAGGAGACACGTTCTGTGTCCTAGAGATGAACGTACTTTGGTGCGAAAAGTGCAAATCAATCCCAGAACAACAGCAACGGACCTTGTGAAGTTGCTGAAGAAATAAGTACAAAAGTATCTATATCCACAGTAAAACGAGTCCTATATCGACCGCTCAGCAAGGAAGAAGTGACTGCTCCAAAACCGCCATAAAAAAGCCAGACTACGGTTTGCACCTGCACATGGGGACAAAGATTGAGCTTTATGGAGAAATATCCTCTGGTCTGATGAAACAAAAATAGAACTGTTTGGCCATAATCACCATTGTTATGTTTGGAGGAAAAAGAGGGAGGCTTGCAAGCTGAAGAACACCATCCCTACCTTGAAGCACGGGGGTAGCAGCATCATGTTATGGGGGTGCTTTGATGCAGGAAGGACTGGTGCACTTCACAAAATAGATGGCATACTGAGGGAGGACAATTATGGGGCTATATTGACACAACATCTCAACACATCAGTTATAGTTATATAGTTATAGCTTGGTTGCAAATGGGACTTCCAAATGGACAATGACCCCAAGCATACTTCCAAAGTTGTTGCAAAATTGCTTAAGGACAACAAAGTCAAGGTATTGGAGTGGCCATCACAAAGCCCCGACCTCAATCCTATAGAATATTTGTGGGCAGAACTGACAAAGTGTGTGAGAGCAAGGAGGCCTATACACTTGACTCAGTTACACCAGCTCTGTCAGAAGGAATGGGCCAAAATTCACCCAACTTATTGTGGGATGCTTGTGGAAGGCTACCCGAAACGTTTGACCCAAGTTAAAGGCAATGCTACCAAATACTAATTGAGTGTATGTAAACTTCTGACCCACTGGGAATGTGATGAAATAAATAAAAGCTGAAATTTCACATTTCTTAAAATAAAGTGGTGATCCTAACTGATATATATATATATATATATATATATATATATATATATATATATATATATATATATATATATATATATATATATATATATACATACATATATACATATATATACAGTTTATATACAAGATTGTGTTCCACACCCACCTCCAAACTACTATAGTGGGAATGGTTCAAGTTAGGATGGGACACCAGTAGACTTCCCATTGGAATGCAGCCCAGCATCCATCACCTGTTGTTTACCAAGCGTGTGACAAATGCAATTTGATTGATTGATTGATTAAGATAGAGAGGGAGAGTGAATGTAGTGAATATTCAGGGAGGAACTCCCGCTATTGAGCTGTGTGTGTCATGCGTTTTGTCTTGGGATGGGAGTTGTCTGATGTGCTAAGCCCCAGCCTGTCGGCCCCATCGACTCGCTGCTGCGAAGGAGAGCCCACAGAGAGGATGCACAACTGCATGCTCCTCCCATCCATTACCTTCTAGCCGCATGCTAACGCTATTGCGTCTCTCTAACTATATTAGGTATGCACAGACCATCTGGCCCATTCATTCAAAGGGGCTCATTGATGAAAGTGTGTGTGTGTGTGTGTGTGTGTGTGTGTGTGTGTGTGTGTGTGTGTGTGTGTGTGTGTGTGTGTGTGTGTGTGTGTGTGTGTGTGTGTGTGTGTGTGTGTGTGTGTTTGTGTGCTACAAATACTGTCTCAGTAAGAGGCCTATAACACAGATCCAAAAGCTTATGTTTCTTTATAAATTAATGGAACGCAACGGCAGTAATGAATTCGGAAAGGTCTCTGTGAACCAATCACAACCTTCATCTTCTGTGACATTGGAGCCAATAGGTGGACTTGTTGAATAGCTGAATCTATCATGCATTTTTTTTTTAATCGAGCATGTTGCATGGTAAATAAGCAATTACTACTACTTCTACTTCTGTTGGGTAAAATGATCCGTCTTGCAACGAGGGGTAGGAAAACAGGAAGCAGTCCTTTTGTTTTGCGTGCGATTGCTGTGGAGCGGTGGTGTGGCGGATCCCGTGTGATCTCTATTGGCATGTGCGCTCTCAGTGCTGACAAGGGCCCCTCACGTTGGCCCTTTCACTGTCCCCTTATCTCCTTCAGGCTTCTGTTGGTTGCTGTAGTGGCAGAGCATTATAATTTCATTATAAAACCGGGATAAAAAACACACAGCCCACTGATAGAAATCTGTAGATTAGGAAAAGCAGCACAATAAATTATGCAAAGTGTTTGAAAACACATACAGCTATAATTAGGTGGCATTTGATTTTAAACGAGCTGACAGCGAGGACTTATTCATCTCTTTAACCCCCTAAAACTGCCATTAGCATAGGGTGAAATGAGCTGTTTGAAATGGTAAGAGCGCGTCGTGTGATCAGATTGGACTAAGCCCTCCTTCCCAACTTGAAAGGCCGGTGTTTTGCCGGGAGATCAGGCTCCCGGGGTGGAATGTGTTCCAGCGGCAGGTGAGATCAATGTCCTCGAGGGGTAATCGCTTCACACCAGCCCTGACACAAAGACGAAGCCCAACCACGGGACTATTAACTAATAACGTCATTATGGCGACCACAGCAGCCCCTCCACATCTCTATATGGCTGCTTGTTGTGGAAGGAAGGAGGATCTGTTCAGTGACTCAACACAGTCACCAGATTGAGGTGGAAAGTACTCTATTACTCCCGACCTACCATGACACCGTTAGATTATTTGTATTGATTACTGCATTGTCGGGAAAGAGCATTAATTCAGCATCATGTGATGCAAAAATGCATCATTACAAGGATGATTTCTGTATTTCTTCCCAAGTTACATATCTAGAAAACTTGAGTGCTGACAAGCGGAACGTTTTGGGACTTTTGTCAACAATGGACTAACGAAGCAAATGCCGGTATATCGTTTTAGGGTGGAATTGTCCTTTAAGTATAGCCTGCAATTGATATAGTATGTTATGGAAAGGATTTTCCAGGGGGTTGAATAAAGTTTTGAGGTATCAATGTCTCACTTGTTTAAAGCAGGGCCCTGTGTCAGTCAACTCTCTCAAGTCTCTTGTGCATCGCCGTGTTTAAGACTTCATATATGCACAACTAACAAAGAGGATGTGCTGAATAAATGATAGCCTATTTCCTGGTAGAATATCTAGGTGAAATCAGGAGAAATATATATTTTTGTTCTTTTCCCTGTTCAGCAGGGAGTGGGGAAGCTAAAGTTGGTGTCTGTTTATCACCAGCATCTTTGTTCATTAATTCATGGGCCTATATTTTATGCATTTGGAGGGTTATGGAGGGCCTGCTGGGGTAGGGGCTGGGGTCTGTCTGTGTTGCTGCTTCTTGGGGCTGGTCTGCCTGTGTGTAGTGGAGCAGGGCCACGGGGGTAAAATAAGAGCTGTCATCCCCCCTCTCTCTGCGCTCTGCCCTGGCCTGTCGAGGAAGACAGATTGCCTGTGCCGAGCTGTTTGATCCCGGGGACCTGGAGGCTTGCCTCAGCCCTTAGCAGGTGTCTGCAGCTTCTGCTCCACACTGAGACTTCTACAGGGAGAGAGGGAGGGAGGGAGGGTTCAGCCTCTCAGAGATACACACATTAAAACATTAAAACACATTGTTCTGCATGCAGACATCGACTCTGCTCCTCACAGAGACTGGTGCTCCGTTAGAATACGGCACACTAGTTTGGCTGGGATTGGTATGGGAAGTGGGTCTTATTCCGACCACACTAATTGTTGGTTGGTGCCACATGCGACTGCCTGCAGCGTGAGAGACAGACAGGTCCTGTGAGGGGCTGTTAGAGGAAAATAGGTTTCAAGTTTTTTATTGTCACATGCACAAGTACAGGGAAATGCCTTTCTTACTTGCTCTTTCCCAACAATGCAGTAATCAATATCAGTATTACTATACAAAATGTGTGTGTGTGTGTTTTTTGTGTGTAAAATATGAATGTGTGTGCGTTTTATGTGTGTGTGAGAAAATGACGTGTGTGTGTGTGTGTGTGTGTGTGTGTGTGTGTGTGTGTGTGTGTGTGTGTGTGTGTGTGTGTGTGTGTGTGTGTGTGTGTGTGTGTGTGTGTGTGTTGGAGTGTCAGTGTGTATGAGTGTGCATAGTGACTAAAATCAATCTAAAATCAAATAGGGTCTGTGCAGATTGTCCGTGTAGCCATTTTGTTAGCTACAGTATTTAGCAGTCTTATGACTTGTGGGATAGAAGCTGTTCGGGAGGCTGTTGGTGTCAGACTTGTTGCTCCGGTACAACTTTCCGTGCGGAAGCAGAGAGAGCAGTCTATGGCTTAGGTGACTGGAGTCTTTAGCTATTTTCCAGTGCCTTCCTTCCACACAGCCTGATATTGAGGTCCTGGATGGCAGGGAGCTCGTCCCCAGTGATGTACTGGGCTGTCCGCACCACCCTCTGTAGCGCCATGCGATCAATGGCGGCGCAGTTGCCATACCAAGCAGTGATGCAGCCAGTCAGAATTCTCTCAATGGTGCAGCAGTAGAACCTTTTGAGGTTCATGCCAAATTCTTTCAACCGTCCTGAGGGGTACGAGGCGTTAGCATGACTTATTCACGACTGTTTGCGTGCGTGTGGACCATTTTAAGTCCACTGAAGAACTTGCAGCTCTAGACCCGGTCCATTTCAACCCCCCTAATGTGGATGGGGACGTGCTTGCCCCCCGTTTCCTGTAGTCTACGACCAGCTCCTTGGTTTTACTGACATTGAGGGAGTGGTTGTCTGTCCTGTCGAGAGTTGCAGTGCGGGGTCATGATTTAGCTCAAGAGGTCCGGGGCCTTCTCTCTGAGAGTCCCAACCTTCCAGGGATCTATTTTAGTGAGGGGTGCCACAGCTAGCCATATAAGCACCGCCAGGCTAACCAGTGCTGAACAAAGGCCTGAGTCAAGCACTGGGAGGAGAAGAGCTGCCGTGCTGCTCTCACTAACACTGGGAGAGTGTTAGTTCTCTCCCAGAGAAGGCATCACTCCTTCTGGGTAGTGGGAGATGATGCAGTCCATACCAATGGCAGCAATCAGTTCCTGAAGTACCGACATAATTGATATAGCTAACTGTGGAATAACTTTCCTTGCTGCAGTAAAAACAAATACACCGTCAGGAGGCAAACATATTAATATGGAAATGGCCCCATTAATTTAGAGCATGGATTTGATTATTCATTAATTAAGCCAGTGCAAATTTGCACAATCTAAGTGACTTGAGAATGTTGAAGACCCTAAATGGGGTTATGAATGCCTACGTGAAATGAATGCCTACGTGAAATGAACGTCTGTGAACATTGGTCAATCTATAAGGTGACGATTTTCAATTGAAAATCATAGTCACTTAGATCTTACTGCAGGAAACTCTTCAAGCCAAGCCTTGCCACCAAACTCTCTCAAAGAGGTTCGTGTCGCAGACCTAAACTTTACTGCGGTGTTCAGTCACAACGTTATATCTCTATCACCCCTCACTCCCTCCTCCCTGTCTTCCTCTGTAGTGCAGGGAAGGCATTCGTGTGTAAGTGGGTGTGTGGATGTATTGGTGTAGGGGTGTGTGTCTGTGTGTGTGTGTGTGTGTGTGTGTGTGTGTGTGTGTGTGTGTGTGTGTGTGTGTGTGTGTGTGTGTGGGTGTGTGCGTGTGCGTGTGTGTGTGTGCGTGTATGTATGCGCGCGTGCGTGCGTGCGTGCGTGCATTTAGGGGATGTATAGCCAGGGGGTTTATATCTGGAGAGGGTTCTTTGGTCCTCAGATGTGAGGGTCTCATCACTGCTGGGATTGAGGGTTTAAGTCCGTGGCGTGGGTGTGAAGCAGCCCGCGTTTGTATGTGACGCTGTGTGCGTGTGTGTGTGCATGCATGCATGTGTCGATGTGCGTGTGTGCATCCTATTTCAAAGGGTGCTCACAGATCTGTCGGTGGCCCTTTGGTCAGGTGCTCCATCGCTCGCCTTCGAGCGAGTCAGAGGGCGCATGCTTGATGGGTGACGAGCCCGGCTTTGACGTGACAGGGCAGCAGAGACTCTGTGGCTATAGAGCAGGGCCTTCACGTAGAGTCACTCTGATGACACAGATGGACTGCTGACAGAGGAACACTGCTGTATGGGTAGAGAGACGGTATCACACAGATCATGTATTCATCTCAATGGTTGGACCAGAGACCAGAGGAAGTCTTCTGTATGAACAGAGTAGGTTCTGGGTGTTGTAGTGTGGAAGCTGTGGATATCCATCTCTCTAAAGTGTGCGTGAGGTTTAGATTTTATCTTTAGATTATGTTAAAATGTAGCTACATTTGAGCGGGGCCATGGACATACACATTGTGCTGAAGATATTAGGTGTTCCCTTTTGATAGACTAATGCTGGAGCTGGAGTATAATCGCTTCTGTCAACTCTCTGTCTTGTCAATATTCAAATCCACCGTCCCGTTCCATGCTTGTCAGTTACAATTGTCATCCCGCTCTTAGCCAAGGGAAGTCAGGTATACAAATTGAATTGGAGATGACTCCTCAATGGAAATTGAGTTCAGAGCTGACCTTTGCTCTACATTGTGAACTTGTCAGTTACACTAACTTGGGCCCCTTTGCTACAGGGCGTTTTCCTACCTTTTTCACTCGCTCTCTGTGTTTGTCTGTCTTTCTCTCTTGCACGCGCGCGCGCGCGCCCGCACACACACACACACACACACACACACACACACACAATACACATCGACACATCTCCTATCACTTGGGAAGCACAGCCTTTGTGGTTCACCATGATTCTCATCACAACCGTATTTGGTGTGTTGTGTAGAAGTGCTCAGTGTAAAGTCCAAAAGTGCCCAATCACACGGTACGGGCAGTGTAACGTAAATACAAAAGGGCAAATGCAGGAGCATGAAATGCAGTGCCATATCCTCATCCCATATCGCTGACTACTGCAGCAGGCCTGTGGAGGACCAATGTTTCAGCTCTCCCTCTCTGCTGACACATATCAGCCTGGCATGCACGGAAAGCACTGACCTTTGGAAAGTTGAGCACTTTAAATGTTTAGGTTTGGGTTATGATGGATCCTTGAGGCCCTCAGCATGTGTAAAGGCCCTGATTAGGTCCTTGTCAGACTCATTTAGCCAAAGTGTCTCGCGCCGTGTGGCTCTATGTTTGACAGGCACCCTTTTAAACAAACACTGGTACCTGTCGGGGATTGCGCTGGCACCCAGCGCAGCACGAACACGCCACTCTGAGGAAAACCACTCCGACACTGACAGCTCACACAATTGCCATCACTCCTTCTCTCACTTCCTTTCTCTCTCTCTAGTCTATCTTTCTCCTGCTGGATTGTCCTGGCACTAGAGCACTCGATCTCAGTAGAGAGTTGGTTTTATGTAAAATGCTAATATGGCCTGAGTAAATGTAGATTGCAAGATTCTAACTGAAGGAAGGTACTGGAGGTCATTTACACACTGATAATCCGTGAGAATAGCTTTAATTCCTGATGAGACAAACATTGAGGCGAAGGTTGACTGTCAGAATTAGCTCCATACATCAGAGTGTATCTATCATTGCAGCCAACCGATATTGGCTTAAATATGGTGCCCATACATTCCTATCGAAGTACGTCAGGTTTATTTTTTTTTAAATTCTTAAAAAGAAAAAACATCTCCTGTGACATCAATACAGTAAATATATGAGTCTTAATATGTGTGTCCTATTCCGTATTCAGAGGAACCGCCTAGTCAGCAAGTCCAGTATTAATGCATGAGAAATGAGCCCAGCCTGTAGGAATTAAAGGGTAAGGCTCCCCTTATTAAGATGTAAATTCCAAGGAAACTTCTGAAATGAGGATGCTGTGAAGTTATTGTCAACTTTAGCCTACTTGAAACAGAATTTATAAACAGCATTGGGTTTTTTTCACTCGCTCAAATTAGCAACAGCGATAGAATCACATATTGTCGGTGTGTGTTTGTAAAGCTAAATCACCCTCAGTCCCAGTTAGAATGCATTTCCGTCAGGGTTTAGGACAGTTGGCATTGTGAATGTGAAACTGCACTGTCTGGAGATTGTATAGTGTTCGTAGCATAAGGTAGCTTAGATATATACATGGCAAGTGTTGGTATGTTAGATCTCTCTCTCTCTCTCTCTCTCTCTCTCTCTCTCTCTCTCTCTCTCTCTCTCTCTTCTCTTGTAAATTTGCACTTAACACCTTCCTGCAGAAAGGCTTCTCATTCATCAACTCTGTTTGTCCCAGTGACAAGTGGGGCGCTTCCTGAATATCAATATCAGCTAAGACAATGCGTCGCTTCGCTCAGCCAGTAACCTTCAGCTAAATGTCATTCTGCTTAATCCTATTTGAAAATTAAACATTGAAAAACCTTTAGCGTTTCTTCCTGCCTTCCTCCTCACTCCCTCTATCCCTCCCTCCCTCCTCCCATGGTTCATTTTGCACGTCTGTGACATTTGTAAATATTATGTTTTTCATGTTCCCATTATTTGTTTTGGGGGGGTTTCAAATCATGGCTGACTATAGGATGATAAAGAGATGTGATTGGATTTTTATTGAACTGTGTAGTGTAATAGTCATGAGGTATAGCTGTTGCCCCTCTCTCTCCTACTCCACACCCCATCATTTCTACTATAGTGTCAGTGTGTGGTGGCTTCAGGAAGGTATAGAGTTGTCATAAGGAGAGGCTGTCTTAACTAACCCCCCCTCTCTCCTCTCCACCCCTCATCCTCCCCCTCGTTGGTCTGTCTATCAGGTGACAGTCCACTGGCTCGGTGATAGAGAGAGGGAGAGATGGAGAGGGAGAAGAGACTGAGAAAAAGAGGCCGTGGAGAAGAGAGCAGACATGTGCGAAGGGCCCCATGCATCAAGTGCACATATTTACATAAACAAATCCTCCCCGTATAGACGGTAATTACCACGGTGACAGTGCAGGAGAGGAAGAGAAAGAGGATGTCTGATTCGGCCAGATACACACAATGACTGAGGCAGAAACTCCATCAAAGCGCTCGCATGGAGGAGTCTGCTCTTTTGTATGCATGGAATGCGTCACGTAGTCAAAGCTCTCCCTCTCACACATATACAATACGTCTACCTTCCCCCGTTTGAAGATATGGTGAATATATAGGCGAGGGAGGTGGGGGTGGGAGGGGGGGGGGGGGCAATAAAAGGAGACAGAGATTGCAATGAAAATGCAATCATTTACAGTTCGATAGAGTTCTCTTTAGATAGGACGACATGACTCTACCTTGCGCTCATTCTCGCTCCATATAGATATTAACATTTGATTGACCACAGTCACAGCTCAAAGGGCCGGCTTTCTCTCGAGGGAGAAAAGTAGTGGAAAAAGAGAGAAGAGGGTGAAGAGGGGCAGGGAGAAGAGGGACAGGGAAAGGTAAAGGAGTTAGGCACCTTAAAGGGATAGTTCGGGATTTTGGCAATGAGGCCCTGTATCTACTTCCCTCGAGTCAGATGAAATCGTGGACACCATTTGTATGTATCTCTGTCCAGTACGAAGGAAGTTAGAGGTGGTTTCGCAAAAGACAATGCTAACGCCACAGTAGCTATCAACTTCCTTCAAACTGCACACCCACAGGCATACAAATGGTATCCACGAGTTCATCTGACTCTGGGGAAGTAGAAACAAGGCGCCATTGCCAAAATCCTGATCTATCTGTTTAGGTCTAAAACCAGATCAACACCGATCATACCTGCCCCTTATGAGTTGTCCACTGTGCTGTGCTCGTGTGCTTTCCACCAGTGGGTCAGGAGTTGTATGCTGTGAGATTAGCAGGTGAAGGGAACCGCCAGGGTATGTGCACTCCACATCAATATTTCAACATTGTCAGAGAGAAAGCTTCTGTTTTTCTTCCTCATTTTCCACTGTGTTGATGTTTCCTAGAACCTCTTTTGGGAGCAGTCCTCTCACGCTTGTATGTAAAACATAGAGTTCTATGCACAGGCTGACAGTGAAAGCTCAGAATCTGACATATTGTACACTCTGAAATACCAAGACACGTTCCCATATGAAAACTTCACAGTGTACATCTTTTGGTTTTCATGCCAACGCTGTACATCTGTGAGAGTGCAGTGTGCATGTGTGCATGTGGTGTGGGCATTGGAGTATTCTCCGCTTGATCTCTGTGCTGAACCTGGCAGAATCTGAGGGAGAAGTGTGTGTGTGCGTGTGTATGTGTGTGTGTGTGTGTGTGTATGTCTGTCTCTGTCTTTCTTTGTCAGACAGCTGTGATGTGTGTGTGTGTGTGTTATAGATGACAGAAAACTCTGGTAACTAACTAAGCACTGTGTATATGTCTGTCTGTCTGTCTGTGTGTTCCAGGTGGGAGATGCAGTATGGTGCAGTTCTGGAAGATGAAGAGAAGCCTCTGGTGGAGGAGCTGCAGAAAGCCTACTTCAACCAGAGCCCTGGATCCCAAGGCGCCCCCCCCCCACCTCCAGAGTCACCCAGGCAGCACCAGGATGAACAGCATGCAGCAGCAAACATCATCAATTAAATCTGCTGCACTCTTTCCTCCAAAAGGCCCTTTGTGTTAAACGAGAAACATTGTAACGTCTGTGCAGTACAGCTAAGGGAGAAGCTGTGTGTGTGCGTGCGTGTGTGTGTGCGTGTGCGTGTGCGTGTGCGTGTGTGTGTGTGTGTGTGTGTGTGTGTGTGTGTGTGTGTGTGTGTGTGTGTGTGTGTGTGTGTGTGTGTGTGTGTGTGTGTGTGTGTGTGTGTACGTTACTTTCAAAATGTTATCCGTTACTAGTTACCTGTCCAAAGTTGTAATGAGTAACGCAACTTTTGGATTACCCACTAGGCAGGGTAGCCTAGTGGTTCGAGCGTTGGACTAGTAACCGGAATGTTGCAAGTTCAAACCCCCAAGCTGACAAGGTACAAATCTGTTGTTCTGCCCCTGAACAGGCAGTTAACCCACTGTTCCTAGGCCATCATTGAAAATAAGAATTTGTTCTTAACTGACTTGCCTAGTTTAACAAAGGTAAAATAAAATAAAAAATCTTTTGGATTACTTTCCATGTTGCCCTTTACACTCATACCCGTATAGGGAGTGACAATTGCAGATTTTTAACAAGTGCCTAAATTGGAATGTACAGTAAAATGCAGTAAAATGCTATACATGATTACAGAGCTCTGGATCTGGCACAGTATAGGGTTTGACTGACAGCTGTTCTGAATTTGAGCTTTGCGCATGACAAGAATTTTCCCCCATCCCTCCCAGTAATCGGGCACAATTTGCAACGTTTTTGTTGTCTGAGTGAGCGAAATGCTGTAAATTAAAATGACTCGATGTATTTTGAAAGATGAGACGTTGAGGATTAGAATAAATACCACTTTGATATCATACAAGCACCTCGCATTTCCAAATCACGATCCCCATGTTTGATGTACAGTTAGAATATAACATGGCGTCACACCCCTGGGTTGTTCTGAACAGAATGAGCTTATGTTTGTTTATTGTGAAGGACATATGCCGCGGAAACACGCACCTAAATGCACTCATGACTCATTTTTATGCACACCAAAATTACGATATTTTTCCTCTGAATTACCCCGTGAAAGCCTAACACTGTAACATCGTATTTTATAACGTGAGTGTGAAGGGTTTTAAGAGGCATTAGAAGAAAAAAAGGATCCATCAAATGCGTTTGGTGTGCCATCGTAGTGGCCTCTGACTTGTGGTCAGACTCCCTCAGGTGGATCAAACTTAATCTTGAGCATTTTTTTCTTTCAATGCTGAGTTGAATGTCATTGAGAAAAGAGAAAGGTGTCATTATGTATTTTCTGAATTTAAAAGTAATCCAAGAAGTAATCATGTATTTTTTCAAAAGTATCTGTAATCTGATGTTGCTAACGTTGCTGATTGCAGTTAGTTATAAAAAAGAAAAGAAATGACATGTAACCGATTGCATGTAATCGGTTACTTCCAATCCCTGGGTGTGTGAATACGCGTGTGTGTGTGTGTGTGTGTGTGTGTGTGTGTGTGTGTGTGTGTGTGTGTGTGTGTGTGTGTGTGTGTGTGTGTGTGTGGGCTTGCCTGCGTGTGTGTACTTGCATGAATGATTTCATGTGTACCCAGAGACACACTCTCTTCTCCTTGTTTGTTATCACTGGGATTTCATATTTTTGGTGCACATCCACGGGACAGGTTTCTGGATTGGAGGCAGAGTTTGTTTGCTTGAGAATATGTTTATCCAGGGACTATGTGATCACTGAAGTTGAAGAAGCTTGTGTAAAGGCATTGGTGTCAGCATATTTCTTTCCCAGTTCCCCCCCCAAAAAAGTAACTTCAAATCCCCCAATTTAGAGGGAAAGATGTGTTATGATTACACAATGTCACCAGAATGTGTCCCACCATATAACATCAGTCAGACATTTGTGCGCTCAGAGCATCGTTTGTTATTTGTGATTTGTGATACTTTTTGTTTCCAGGTTTTCTTTATTTTCTTATTCATGAGATGAGACAGAATCTACCAGAATTAAACATGAAAATAATAAATATATTTTCTTCATGATTTCATCACATTACATTGCTATTTATTCCGCTGCACATACATAGCGTGTCAACGAGACAGATATGTTGTTGTTTTTCCTAGTTTCATTCAAATGTGTGATCAGTAGGATACATACAGTATATGAACTACTAGTAGAATACTTATACTAACAACAACAAAACTATTATTTTGCTCCATCTGAAAAACTGTGCTGCTTACATTTAATATAAAATAACGAAAAGCAAATCATTATTTTCATATTGGTGTAGAAATGTATTAAGCCACTGCTCCTGTAAGATTTGAGGGTTTACATAATGGGCTTCTCTCCTCTATTCTCAGGACAGAATGGAAGCTTTGATTTGGTTTTGTCTACACAGGAGGGAATTCCAAAGAAGAGCTTCATTCTAATGTTGAGGATGAGAATATGCTTCTCCAGGAGTTATGAGTCTTTGATATCCCTGAGCAAATGTAAGGACACATAGTTATTCAAACAGTAGACCTATCCCACCTTTGGGATATAATGTTTATTTAGGAGGATTAAAACTGCTTGTACTTTTGAAAACAGTGTTGCAGGGATGTGCTGGTGGTGGGGGGGGGGGGCGCATAGGATGAGAAAATAGAATGTATATCGAATGTGTACACATCTGATTATTCCAATGTGAAACATGGTGGGTGAAACAGCGTGGAGCTGTCCCTTTAAATATTTTTTCCGGGTGGTTGTCTCGGTAACCCGGAAGCTTCCAATTCTGAGATTCCCTTCCTGTTTTTTTTTTGTTGTTGTACATTTTAAGGAAGCAGGGGTGCTGGCTTACTGTTATTTTTTGGGGATATTCGCTTGTAGTGGTGGTATGTGTTTGAAGCTAAATAAATGCATGACTGTGAAATAAAGTAGCGTCCCACTGGCGTTTTACTTCGGCCGTGCACACGTGTGAAACGAATGCTTCTCTCTTGGACGTGCCTTCGCTGGCATGAATGTACTCTCACTCCCTAGCGTTTGGTTGTTGTTTTGTGCATGAATACATCTGGGTTGCCTGTGTCTGTCTTTCGCGTTTTTCGCAAGGCAATGTATGTTGGTACTTCAGCTAGCTAAGGTGGCTAGCTAGTTAACTAAGTTGCACACTTCTGCATGTTAATTGTTTCGCTAGCTAAATAGTCCACATTACCTTGCCACATTAAATTAGGCTATGCAATAACTACACGATAGTCGTTATGAGACCGCACCGTGCAGTGCGGTTACAACAGTGGTGTCAAGAAATGAATATGTAAGGGGAAGTGGTTTGTTCTGCGTGCCTGGCGAACTAACGTTACTCAAGATGGATACCATGCCTTTGCATACCTGTGTGAAATCATTCCTTGTTACTATTATTACAAACGAATGTGCTGCCTTCACTATAATGTACCTCTACAATACAAACAATTTCGTTGTTAAAGTACATTGTAACTAACTACTGTTCTGCAAACAACCAATCATTTTCTATTCCCTTCCATGTAGAGTAACGCAAACCATCAGTGATCCACAAGGAGAAGATCTATGCTTACTCGACCCTTTACTTTTATACTGTTCATTTTGTGGATAACTATGGCCCAGATTCCCGGCCAAGAGAATAAAGAGAAAACTACTGCCCTGAAAGGTGAGCAACTAGGTAACTGGTATTTCCTTCCTTGTGCAGATGAGTGACTGGGGGTTTGTGTATAGTACCCTTAAAATGTTGTATTTTGCATTGCACACCCACAGCTTGAAAGTAATTGATAAACAAGTAAATGTGCGTTCATTGGTGTCCAGGGTATTGTGTGTTATCGGAGTGAATGGAGACTTGTGAAAAGTGTAAGTTGTGGAGGTGGGTTCATCATAACTATCTTCAGCCCGCTCCTGTCTGTCAGCTAGGCCTACTGTTTGCATCAACATTTGTTTGCAGAGGGGACTTTAGTCTATTAGATTAGGAAGGACTTTAGTCTGATCCTGCTAAAGGGAGAAATGTGCTTGCTCTCTTAGGCTGAAGCCTATCGGTTAGAGATGTTCTCCTCTCAACAACTGCTTTCTTTCCTACAGTTTCCAGTAAAGATGGGACACACAGCCATGTTTGAGTTGACTGGTAAAGCCTAGGCCTATTTGGGATGCTTTCCCTATAAAGGCTAAACACCAACCATTTATATGGAACAGATCAGGAGACTATTAAAGGGGCAATTTGTAGTTCAAACAATAACAAAGCAAGAACCCCACCTCTGTTTTGGTAAACAGCTGAGGGAAGGGGCTGGAGTATTGTAACCACTCTTAAGGCCCTATGAAGTCTGCATTGTGAAGAACGCTGACCGGAATCACGAAATTCAACAATATTCAAAAATCTATTGAACATCGTAGGAAAACTACATTTATTGAACTTATACTGAACAAAAATACAAACGCAACATATAAAGTGTTGGTCCCATGTTTCATGAGATAAATAAAATATCCCAGAAATGTTCTATAAGCACAAAAAGCTTATTTCTCTCTCTGTGTGTGTGTGTGCGCGTGCATGCATGTCTACACTTTCTGTAGCCATAAGCAATGATGCTAATTGTAACCTTCTGGTTATATTTTAACTTCCAAGTAGCGTATGCCTACCTGGCAGAATGATATCATGATTATTTGCATCAATCCAGTGGCCATTTGTTTTGCAAACTCTGCAGTTCTATGAGCTCTGCAGAAACACCACTAATCAAAAACAATGGCAGTAAAAGGGGAACTACACCCCAAAATCCAAATGTGTTCAATTTATTTTCCAGATCTCAAAGTGGTCTCCTGATGTGGTTTAAGCATTTTTATGGACTTAGAACATCCAATTTGGTTGTTTTTCTATTAAATAAGTATAAGTATTGAAACAAAAAAAATGTTTTCCCCAAAACCTGGAAAACAAAAAAGGAGAAAAACGTATTTGGGAATCAGTCAAAAATAATAATAATGAATAGAGCGCTATGGGTGCAAGGACATCCCTGATATCAAAATGATGGGTTTTAACCATGTTTTGAGGCTATACGGTGTGTTTACGTTTATTTGTTAACAAACAATAATGGAGTTAACAAGATTATATTTTGGGTTCTGATGGGGTAACACAGTTGAACTAAGCTCATGAGGCATAAGTTATATTATTCGAAGGGTATTGCTAAAAGTAAAAAAAAGGTATGTAGCAATCAGTGTTTCTTTGTTGTTGTTATGACCGCTAACCCTGTCCAATAGCCTAGGTTTTGTTTCCTTTTGTAATAGGCCCAATTAGGGATAGTGTATATTATGATGCTATAATGAGAGGAAACACTACAATAGCACTGAATACCTAGCCTTTTTTAATTAGTTAGTCTGTTCAACCAAGATGGTCCCCTCAGCAACAGTTGTCACAGTATGTTAAGTGACAGTCACTTAAGTATGACAATTGGGTACTTTTCCCACCATACCGATGCAGTAAAAGACATCATTTGATTGCGCTTTCCTGTCAATTTTGTAACATGCTATCGACTGACTGGCCTAGCCTATATAGACATTCCGATCAAGAACAGAGCGTTCTTCATTGTCATGGATGTGTTTTTAGCTGTGCTAGTGTACACCTATATCGACACCCTTTTTTTTGGACACGATAGCCAAACGTCGGTTTAAATAGCTATTTTGTGGTTGTACTGTGAATCGAAGTGCAGGCAACACTCAGACCAAAACACAGGCTATGGATAGGTCTAATACAGAAAAATCAGTCACCACAATGAATATAGGCAAAATGACACTTTAAGGTTTTATATGGGTCTTGATAACCGGCTACTTCGTCACATTTGCTCTATTTCAATTGAGGACCAGCAATGGAGGATTTTCTCCTTTTAAAAATGATCTGGACCCTAATGGGATTCCAACTCAAAGCCACCATATGCCAACACCATGGAGTAGATTACTTTAATGGGTCACACTACCACTCCATGCAAGCAGTGTGACTGCTATTTGACCACACCGCAAGAGTCTTTAACTTGGGCGATGTCTGAATGCAAAGTTACGTGTTATATAATTCTCCTAGTCCTTTTCAGTGCCTGGATGCGTGTTAAATGGATGTGCAAAACCCGTGTAATTTTGTCATGTATGCGGAAACCGTAGCCTAGTCAATGAAGCATCATGCAACAATATATTGGCACACTTCACTTAGACCACGGGTAAGAAATGAAACCAAGCAGTTGGCTGGTTTAACAATCTGCTTTTCTGGTGGCCAATTTGACCAGTTGAACAAATGCAATTGGATGGGGGCTCAACTTTTTAAGGTCTCTGATGGGTTGATTTGTCATTTTGTTACCGGATAATTGTCTGCTCAGCTGGGGGTCCTCAGCATTGTGGGTAATTTGGCCACGTTGACCTGTGAGAAAAGCTAACAGCTAGCCATTTTAGACTAATGGTTTAAGCCATGGTCTAAGCAAAAGTTCACAAGTATGGCCCCTGGGAGTCCTGGGATCCATAAAAAACGAACAAACATTAAGCAAGAGATGAGATGAAGCTAGGCCTATATTCTGTATGACTGCCATGTTCGTGTTGCAAAATCATTGTGCAAAGTGCGGAAAACCACTAAACCTGTGATTTAATTTAAAACAATGTGTGTTTATAAGAAGGAAAATGTTTGTAAAGAGTTTAAACTGAGCAATACATAAGTAGTTGCCTCCTTATATGACACATTGTTGAAGAAAAAAATGTCAAATATAATCATGCTAACAGATTAAGGTTTATGGTATTTTCTTGCACTTTGCACCATGATTTTGCACCACGAAAAGGCCGCCCTCTGTGTTTTAGCAAGGCTAAGTGCAAAAGCAGATAATATATATTTTTTGTGTCCCTCCCCACACCTGGCCCAGACCTGTTGTCCAGGATAGACCTGGACGAACTCATGAAGAAGGACGAACCCCCGCTCAATTTCCCCAAGACGCTTGAAGAGTTTGAGTATGCCTTCAACGAGCGTAAGTCATATCATTTATATTCTGTATGTATGGATTATTCTATCCCAGGTGGAGGCCTGGTGTGTTTGGCTCTTAATATTCCCCCAGTGGCCTCCCCCTCCTCCTTCCTTTCTCCTGCACTGATCTCTCTCTGTCACAGTCTCTCTCTCTGTCACAGTCTCTCTCTCTCTGTCACAGTCTCTGCTGACTGTGTGGCTGTACTGTGGCTGAGGACATGTTGTGTACTATACGGCCTGTCAGTAACCTACTCAGCCTTGCGCTCAATCTGACGGAGGATTTGCATAACCTGGCCTAAGAACAGGCCCGGGCTGCCACTTCTGAGGAGCCTGCCTGGGTGTCTTTCTTCACTCTCCTCTCCAAGAATATAATTTCCATTCAAACTAAAGTCCCTCCGGCTCAGCGCTGCCATGACTGTACGGTATTCTTCACTCCAGCAGCAAAGTTAGCCTACGTCTATATAGTGTGAAAAGAAATATGACCATGAAATGAAATGAATATATAGGAGGCTGTGTACAGTTGATACAGGTATCTTAATTATAAAGATGATGGCTTCATCACAGTAGCCCTCCGGTTTTTCATTACTGGAAATCCAAGGTTATGTACACCTAATTAAGCGCCAAAATCGAGAACGGCATGCTAATTATGCTAGAAAAGGGGAGAAAAGTTGCGGAAACGTAATCCTCTGAGAGGCCGTGTTGTGGAGGCGATGGAGCTGAACTCTCGTATACACACAAGCACGTATGCGCGCGCACACACACACACACACACACACACCGTTGTTTAGTAGATCTCTCCTCTCTCCACCGTGAATGCATAATTGATTTCTTCAAGGTACATTTCTGCGGGTGCCTTTTTAAACCGACCCCCCCCCGGTGCACATCTCTGAGGCACAAGCTAGCTATTAGTTCTCCGTGTTGACAAACTGGCTTTTCGGTGCTAAATGTTGTCTAACACCTAACGATGAAAGCAAAATGTTGTAAGGTCGGGCGAGTAAGCAGTGTGAGATTTATCACACGATAACCGGTTGTAAAGTGGTGCAATTTAGGGAGAGATGAAAATGCTTATGCAATCTTTTATCTTAACATGATGCTTTTTTGGGGGGGTTGGGGTTTGCCGTCGCGGAATAATTGAGAAAGTATGAGACCCTCCGGCTATTTGGGTTGTGTACTTTTGAGATTTTCAGCGTTATGCGTTTTGCAGTCGTTAAGAGGTCACAATTAAATTGAACACTGTTTTGTGCTTTATCTTGCCGTGTCTATGGAAGGATAGATGGCCTCATTGTAAACCTCTGTATTTGGAGGCATTAAACCGACGCAGGGATAATTGTTTAGCTTGAAAAAGCTACTAGTCTTGAATTGCTCTCTCCCTCATCACATTATTCTCTGCTTGTTCCTCATTTGGCTGTTATTGTAAAATGATCCTGGGCTATGAAAATAAACACAGGTGTTAAAAAGTTCTCCCCATGTAAACTATGAATTTGTGTTTGTATCCCTAGTTTCCACCCAATGATTCAACCACTTTTGCCCGTAATATAACTCATAATGCGCATACACTGCACCCAGTCACTCCCCGCTTGGCTAAGGCCTGGTAGAGAGCGGTGGCATTGGAGTTGCCAGGGTCAATGAGAGTGAATGCTGATTGGCTGCCATTCAAAGCCCAGCCTCAAAGGCAGCGTGGGGAACAGTTGTGGTGTTCTCTCTCTCTCCTCCTTACATCTCAGGTGGATGTGGCCACAGAGAAATGTGACGAGGCCAGGACGAGGAGGAAAAAAGGGAGAGAGTGAGAGATAAAGAAGGAATGAGAAGTATAGAGAGTTTATGCCACACCTGCTGTCTGGGCCTGAGCTGCCAGACGTCCCAGAAGGCCGTTGGACTCGTGACTGGAAAGAGCGCTTCGTATCCCCGGGCCTTGTACCTGCCAGATTTGGCGAAGCCACAAACGCTTTTAATTGCGTGGAGGGAGAGAGGTGCAGAAAAGCATGGGGCTCAGTTTGAACGGAAGGTCAAAGCTAGTTTGCTTCTTTTGACAGGGCGGAACTACTTCAGCATGTCCGTACGGAGGTAGAAACCTAACACCATATTTTTTCCCCCCTCTCCTACCGCTGCTCCACGCATCACACTATCATTAGCTTTCCTGACATAATTAAGCGGCAGTCGGTTTGAACAGCGTTTTAGTTTTCCCTTACTTTCAGGAACCTGAGGAATTGGTCCAGCGTTTTCCTTCCAGACCCTTCGGCCATGTATGTTCCAAACACAGTTGAACGCTTATAGTTGAGGCCGGTTCCATTTTGAATGGCTACTGGGATTGATTAATTGATAGTCAGCCCATGAATTTGAAACTGCCGGCTATTTTCTCCGAGGATTTTTCAATTTGTAAGTTATGTTCCAATTTGTTTGCTAGATTGACCCCTACCCCGGCACAGAAACACTTGAGATACTGAAAGAAGTTTCCCCACTTCTCCCCCCTGGACAGGGTTTCAAACATTCTCAACGATTGGCCTCGATTAACTTTGTTTCTGTCTGTCCTTCCATCTTTCTCTTTGTCTGTCTATCTCCCTGTCTCTGTCTATCTTCCTGTCTACCTGTCGGTTCCTGTCTGTACGTCTCTCTGTTTGTCCCTCTGTCGGTCTCCGTCTGTCTGTCTCTCCGTCTCTCTGTGCCTCTCTCCCTCGGTCTGTCTGCCTGTCAGAGGGCAGGTTGAGGCACATCACGACGGGCGAGGCGTATGCGTTCAACGCCCGGGAGGATCTCCACAGGTGGAACCAGAAACGCTACGAGGCCCTGGGAGAGGTAGGTACTGTTGCTGCTCATCCCCAGTCGTCATCCCTCTCTACCTCTGTCTATCGATCATCAGGGCGTACGTCATATTGTCATTTTTTACTTTTGTTTTTACTGAAAAATGTCAGTTTTACTATAGGATAGGAAGTTCATTACAACAACACGGAAGAGGAAAGCAATGGATCCCTGAATTTGAATAAGTAAATGAGAGAATAGATCCCTGACATTTCTTATTATTAAGGGCAAAACTTTGATGTTGATTTTGTTGTATCTGTGCTCCCTAGATCGAATAATTCTCATTTGACTCAGAGCGGTATTGAACACACACGCACCGCTCACACACCATGTCACATTTATTTCTCGGAGTTGTCTTCTGTTTGGCTCTGCCTGGCACATCTCTAGAGAGTGATGTGTGTTTGTGGGCACGGTGG
Source organism: Oncorhynchus masou masou (assembly GCF_036934945.1). Taxonomy (NCBI): domain Eukaryota; kingdom Metazoa; phylum Chordata; class Actinopteri; order Salmoniformes; family Salmonidae; genus Oncorhynchus; species Oncorhynchus masou. The sequence continues at coordinate 45,440,211 of NC_088236.1, forward strand.
TTGGCAGGGCGTGCTGGATCCTCCTTGGCAGCAGTGGTGGACGCCCATCTTTGTGTGTGTGTTGTGTTTTGAGTGATCAAGCCCTGATTTATAACTGGCTCAGCGTTCTTGCTGTTTACACCTTCACATTCAAAACACCCTTAATCCCACCAGGCCCTCGACACTTTCACTGCTCTAGCAGGTGTGTGTGTGTGTGTGTGTGTGTGTGTGTGTGTGTGTCCTACAGAGTCGGTAAGTATTCTGGTATATGGAAACGCTGCTGCACAGAGCTCATATGTCACACAATGTAGGCCTACATACTGTATATCGCCACACCTGCAATAACGTCTGCTAAAGATGTGTAAGTGACCAATACAATTGTATTTGATATCTGTTTGTCAGGATTACCAGCCTGAAGGCTAGGTTTGCCCCTGACAGACGGACGGGACTGACACACTGACTGACGTGCGATGTACCCGTCACACTGTCACACCTCACCCAAAAGTTCACTTTGCGTTCACTCCATCTCAACCCATGCAATATGCCTGAGCTAATCCCAAACCAATGCTTTTCTTTGGTAAACATTTTGTTTCATTTGCAGCCCTGCTATTTTGCTTTTAATTGTTCCCTGCGTCCTTTCAAGTTCAAAGCGAAAGATGGACTCTTTGGTGGGATTACCTGTGTGTTTCATTTCTAATGCAGGTACTTTGTCCTTTGTGAACTAGCCTTTTGTTGAAGGCTCCCTTTCTCCTGCTGGTATCTCGCCAGCATCTGAAACGCTGGAAGCAAACATTTTTTGTCGTGCGGATTGGAGTAGTCCCGAGAACACAGTCATTTAAACTTCCTGAACTCAGACATCAGGCGCAGGCCCAGACATTTAGTTAATTCGTTACGGAGCTATTACGGTGTTGACATTCTGTGGTTTAATAAAAGAGGCGGCTTCTCGTTCATTGAGAACGTAAAGGCTTTGCCGATGGTGAAACTAGCGGCGATAACGAGATATTGGAGTAGAGTTACAGAGAGTTGCGTGGCTTTTGTTGGTTAGGACTCCTGTGTGTGTGTGTGTGTGTGTGTGTGTGTGTGTGTGTGAGTGATCAGGCCTTGGGTAATTCAAGGTTTAGAGGTGAGCGCAAAGAAATCCGGCAGCTGAGAGCCCTCGTTCACAACAATGGCCGTCCTGAAGCATGCATGCCCTCGATCAACCAATCGCCTAGGAGTGGGTGCACTACCCAGTATGCATTGTGCAGGGGTGGAAAGGGAAGCAAGGAGATGTTATGCCCTTCCATGACTGTCCCTGGGGTTGGTGGTGTATGAGCAAGAGAGCGCCCAACCCAACCCGCATGAGTGGGGGCTAGCATCATCTCTCTCTCTTTCCGTCTCTCTCTCTCTGTGTCTCTCCCACGCTCTCTCTGTCTCTCTCTGCCTCTGTCTCTCTCTCTTGCTCTCCCTCCCTCCCTCTCTTCGGTGGCCCTGCCAGTCTTCAGAGCAGAGCTAGCTATGACAGTGCAGTGCTAGGGAGAAATGGCGGCCACATTGTGAGAGGCATCACAGCACCAGATGTCCAATTTGCACTTCAGCTTCGTCTGAATGGGCGGACGATGTCTCGATGGCCGGCGTGGAGGAAAGATTCGCAGCTGGGGTTGAATGCAGGGGCATTGCATTGTGGGCCCAGATTTTAATAATTATTCTCGTTTAATTTATATATTTTACAGCTAAATGCGAAGATCTTTCCAAGGAGCACAAATCCTTCACAAGAACGGGTTTTTATGATGTCCCAGTTTGTGGTGAATTAGCATATTGAATTGAGTTGTTTGAAAACCTCTGAATACCAGCCTCACGAAGCCAATATTTTAAGGTGCTGTTTGTGAAAATAAACTGCTATTGTGTCGATCCCTGTGGATACATGGGTGTGTGTGCGCGCGTGCGTGTGTGTGTGTGAGCGGCAGAAGCGTCACATCTGTTCTCCCTGTTTGGATAAGACCTTGTACAGCGATTAAAGGCTGTTTGTTCTGGTATCTGTGTGAGTGGCGTGTGTGAAAGCCCTGGTCTTCTCTGCATGTTGTCAGCCAGATTAAACCTAATGCATCAAAAAGCCTCCATCGGCCAGGGAACAGGGGCAAGAGCATCCCCGCTCTGACGTCTCCATTAGTAGGACAGGAACCCAGGCAGCATCGCTACTCAGCGCCAGGCTACGCTGCACACACAGGCACGGTATGCTAGTTATATTCCGATGGTCATTTAGTGCTGATCGTTGTTTCAAAGGAGATGTATTTTATTTGACCGTTGAGTGAACCACAACCTGGTAGTGAACTGAAGCTAGTTGAAGCCCAGCAGAGATCCCTTTCCCCTCAGCCTCACTCGTTCTGTCCTGGTGTTGATATTGACTGGAAAACAGAGAGAGATGGAGGCGTTAACTTACTGTGTGTGTGTGTGAGTGTGTGTGTGTGGGGGGGGGGCCTCTGGGGGCTGCGGGGGAAATTGAAACGCATGCCTCGTGCTCAGTCAGCCGATCCACGTTCTCCCCGTGTTAATATTTCCCACTATTGTCTTAGCCGAACCCGCTACACACACACACACACACACGAATGAGAGATCATTGTTTGATCTGCATCATTGAACGCTATCTAGTACCCCTTGGAGCTGTGTCTGTCTATTTCAGCAAGTGTGTGTGTGTGCGTGCACGCATGCACACTTCTGCAGTTCTTTATAAGCTATTGTGTGTGTGTGTGTGTGTGTTCCAGGATTACCTTTGCGGTTATGTGTGTGTTTGGGTGCGCGTTCTTGCATGCCTGTGTGTGTAGAATCAGGGTGACCTGGGCCCTGTAGGGCTCAGTGAAAGTGTAATTGTTGCTGTAAGTGATAGTTCCCCCTGATAGATGACAAGCATGATGCCAGGCCCAGATGGAGCTGAATTAAGCTGTTAATAAATGAGGATTTTTCTCCCCACCTCCCTGCATCTGTGGAATGACACACACACACACACACACACACACACACACACACACACAATATTCTAATGAACCTGGGCCCAGCCAGATGGCTGTATTGTGAAGATCTCTCTCTCTTTGTGTGTTTCGCTCTCTCTCTCCCTCTGCCGTGTGTATCGTTGGCTCAGCCCTTTATACAGTAGAGCCAGTTTTGCGAAGACAAGCTCAAAGCTACTAGTTAACACCAGTGGGTCCTGTGTGTGCTGTACATGCAGTTGAATTGATCGTATGAACAGTACATGCTGATTTAATCCGCAATCTGGTGTTTTATATCGTCACGAGTATGGTCATGTTACCTTTTCAAAGGAGTGTAGAACTGATGTGTAATGATGAAACGGACACCTTCACCCACCCTGGGAGGAAGCGGTAGGCCTCTGCTCTACTGTATACCCGTGAGCGAGATGGGAAAGCAGGGCGTGCGATGGCAACGGCGAGCCCACACACCCCTATCAGTCACGGACGTTTTGTTTTGGAAGTTAAGAGGATCCCTCTAAAGAGGAGCAAAATGGCAGCTGTCTCTCTTGATTTATCGCATCTCATCACTCCTCGAACCCCACAGCGCGGCTGGTAGAGAGGGAGGGAGGGAGGGTAGGTGGGGAAGGGAGGAGAGCCTAAGCACAGGCAGCCACGGCGCCGTACTTTAAAAGTGAATTATCCCTCGGCCGGCTTCTGAGGTAACACCTGAGGTGGTCATTAGACTGCCATTAAGGAGTGCAGCGCGGCACAGTGCGTAGCCTGAGAGGAGGGAGAGAGGGAGAGGAAGTGAGATGAGCCTCCATACAGACAACCCCCCCCCCCCCCTCCCTCTCTCCCTCCCTCTCTCCGGAGAACAAACTTCCCCCAGATACAGGCAGACACAACACAGGGACCTTGTGGGAATTGCTTTGGGAGTGCATCAGCTTTGTTCTTCCATATACCCCACTGATAAAAAGACGAGGCGGGAGGGGGCTGAAGTAAGACAACAATTGACTCTATTTTAAATCTCAGCCTGATGTTAGACAAGCCAACCCTTAAAATACACACTATTCTTCCTTTTGCTCTCTTCTCCTGTAGCTTTGCTTTACTGCTGCCGTTGTCTTTTTGTTGTTGTTTGGGGATTTTCTTCATCTTTTTCTATTCTTCTGGAAAGAAGAAGCGTTTCTTTTCCGGGCCCTGTCACTGTAACCATGCCGAGCTCTCCTCACTTTCATTATGTAAACAGCTTTGATATCGTCGCCGTGTGCCTCCTCTCTGCATAAGTGGCTTTTAGAGAGAGCTCCGGACCCGCCTGCTCTCGTGTGTGTCTCTCGCTCTTTCTCCGTCAGTCTGTCGTTCCCGCTCTGTCTCTCTATTTTTGGGAAGTGTGGTGGTAGAGCCATACTTAAACCAGCCATTTTCAGTCAATAGGGCATTCTCCCATTCCTCAGGTCCACATCGCTAGCCACCACTGGACAGAGCAGGGCAGGCCTGCTCCAAAGCCACTTGTGGTCTGTGTTTGGGCTTTTGAGCTACAGTCAGACCCGGGGTAACCCCCCCCCCATGTCAGTTGTAACTAGGGTTGCAAAGGGAGGGTATTTTACTGGAAACTTTAGAAGTTTACCAGTAAACTACCAGAATGTTGGTTTCTTTCAAGGATTTTATGTAACCCATCACAAGACATCTAGTGGCCCTTTTGGGTACTTCAGATGATCACAGGCGTCTGTAATTATCTCTGTCCCTCTGTGTGGCATCATCACATGTAAAATATATGAATTGATTGAATTAGATGATTTTTAAATAAAAATGAGAGTGACAAAGCTGTAAAACATTATCGGAAATATCAACCATCAATTTAGTGAATACCAGTTCTGTTTAATATCAGGGTTTCAGCATGAAATGTCCTTTATATTTTTGTACACATTATCAATATGTATTTGTTGTCAATATTCTGGCATCAAACTGTTGGTGGCAGTTGTGAAAAAAGTAAATAGTTGGACAAGCTGCAGAGGTCATAATGTCATTGTTGATTAGCTGCTTTTTTCATGAATTAAGCTTATTTTCTATTGAACCATATGGTATAGCTACTATAACTGTATGGACACAGATAAAATAAATGAATTAAATACGTGAATAATTGTTTCAAAAAAAAATATCCAAGTATAAATTACGATAGATTGCCGTAGATTTTCTGTTCATTACCAAAATTGCTGAAGATTCTGGAAACTTTGGCAAATTACTGGTTGCTTTGTAACCCTCATCCCCATCTCTTCCCAATTTCCTTTGTCCTGGGCAACACTCATCCCCTCCTCTCCCACCTTTGCCCCCCACCCCCGTTATCTAGTTGTAACCCTCATCACCCACCTCTCCCCCCACCTCCCTTGTCTGGGGCGACACTCACCCCCTCCTCTCCCACCTATCCCCCCCTCCTCTCCCCCCACCCCCATGTCCGGTGGATCATCTCCTTATCACCTCGAGAGGTCAGCTGGACTAAGCATGACTGGAGTAATAAGAGCATTACACAATGTGGGAGGTCCGGATTCTACCCCCCCTCTCTCTCTCTCTTTCATCCCTCTCTATCTGAGGAAGGCCCTCCCCTGTTAGTTTGAAGAGGGTTTTTCCACCAGGTTAGTTTACAAACAGATCGACTTACCGACACAGTGGTCTTCATTAAGGCCTTAACTGGGGGGGGGGGTTGCGCTTGGTCAAGGCCAGTCACCCTCCCTCCCTCCCTCCCTCCCTCCCTCCAATCTCAGCTGTCTACCGCAGTGGGAGCTGGCACCGGCCACACACATGCTCCCTAGGATTACCCCCCCCCAGACTGATCCCTCCTGTAAACCCTTCCTTCCTCTCTGCTCCTCCTGGTTCCTGGGGCACCGTGGTGTACGTCACCACAGCACTTCCCCTAAAATGAACCACATAGGCCCCCAGAGAAAGGGAGACGGAAGGGTCTGTTGAGAAACGACTGGCCTTGATAATGAGTAGAGGAGACCTTGATGTGGAGGTGGTGACCGCTACGCTGCTTTCAGAGACATGTGGAGACAGCATCCAACTGATGTCCCAGGTTCAACAGGGTCAGGGGTAGATGAGTCTTCCTCCTCATCTTCCTCGCCACACTTTGCCACGCTGTCAATTTTGCCACGGCGAGTAGTTTAAGTAATACCGGCAGCACGTCTAAATTTGACAGTTGGGCTGTTTTTTTTGGGGGGGGGGGGGGGGGCATCAGCCAAATGTCCCCAATCCACGTCAGTGTTGAGTGCACCCCCACTATCACAATCAACCTCAGCAGCACCAGCCCCAGGCAGACGTAGCTCCAGGGAGAGAGAGAGACAGAACCACTTAGCACTCCTCCACTACCTGCAGGGCCAGGCCTTTCATTATAAGACTAATAACACTGTGTTAATGATGTGACAAAGTGCTGTAGCTTATGCCGCTGATCGGCTGCAGAGAGAGATGGCTGAGGCCCACACGGTGATGGTAGCCATTTTCTCGTAGTAGTGACATTTCTTGTAGTGTGTGTGTGTGTGTGTGTGTGTTTGCACTTCTTTGCCTCTGTGTGTGTGTGTGGTGGTTCACAGCTCCCATCAGCATATGATATTTTGATTCTGTAACCATGTCATCTAAGTTGACCATGTTGCCAGCAGCATACCACCCTGCATCCCTCTGCTGGCTTGCCTCTGAAGCAAAGCAAGATGGTTCCTGGTCGGTCCCTGGATGGGAGACCAGATGCTGCTGGAAGTGGTGTTGGACGGTCTCCAAAACAATATTCCAAATACCCCAGGGCAGTAATAAGGGACGTTGCCCTGTGTCGAGAGCCGTCTTTCGGATGGGACGTTAAACGGGTGTCCTGACACTCTGTGGTCACTAAAGATCCCATGGCACTTATCGTAAGAGTAGGGGTGTTAACCCCCTGTGTCCTGTCTAAATTCCCAAGCTGTCACTCAGACCATCATGGTCACCTAATCATCCCCAGGTTCCAATTGGCTCATTCATCTCCCCTCCTCTCCCCTGTAACTATTCCCCAGGTCTTTGCTGTAAATGAGAATGTGTTCTCAGTCATCTTACCTTGTAAAATAATAAATAAGGGTAAAATAAATTAAAAAGTCCACTGTGGGGTTTGTTATTTTGGGCTTGTGTGTGGACTCCCTCTCTCGTTCATCCGGGCCTGGAGTGATACTGATCTCAGAGCTGTGCTTCCTCATCTGACTCCAATCAGCAAGCCCCTGTATCCTGACCCTGGGCCTGTCTGTCAACCTGAACAAAGACCTCTATGTACCGGCGGACGGACACACGCGAAACAGCACATCTACACTAATGCTTCATGCACGCGCTGCCTACATAGGCGTGCACACACACACACACGCTCTCAGTCCACTTCCCCCTCCTCCCCATTCCTTCTCTTTTTCCACATCAGATGGTTTTCAGGCCACCTGAGGCACTGAACAAATAATGTAGCACAAATGAAATTTCCTGCTTGGGTTATTGATGCCATTAAAAACTTGCATATTGAGCCTCGCAATCATTTTAGTCTTCATTGGGGAGCCTGACATTCAGTGAATTAGCTGATGTTAGCCACAGCTATATCTCTTAGCGTTCTAGAGCGTTCCTCATATAGCGGGTCAAATGGTCAAATCTGTCATCTCATTTGGCCTGTCCGCCAGGCCTGCGATTGGCTAATCCCTCCTAATCGTATCTCACGGCATCATTTACCCATAATGTGTTTCTTTAGACACATAATCAGGTCAGCGATGATTTTCTTTATGCTTTAAAAGAGCATGTGGTTATAATGATTGGTTTTAGCCTTTTCCCTCTGACTTTGCTTCGATGAGACTGTGGGCTTTGAATGCTGAACTTCTAGGTATTGGTTTAACTCTGTGCAATGTTGGATCCTGTGACCGTACCATACCGCTATCTAGTAGTTTTGGCGTATGGGTGTACTATGTTGTATTCTACTGATGTAAATAGGTTGAAGTACCTAGGCAACAGTGTGACAGTGGTCACTCTGTTTGTGTGTGCCTGTGTGTCTCAGGGCTCAGACCTGAAACGCTCTGCCTCCACATGGCCCTATCTCTCCCTCCCAGCCCCTTGGTCTCCTGTGTGTCTCAGGGCTCAGACCTGACACGCTCTGCCTCCACGGGGCCCCATCTCTCCCTCCCAGCCCCTTGGTCTCCTGTGTGTCTCAGGGCTCAGACCTGACACGCTCTGCCTCCACGGCGCCCCATCTCTCCCTCCCAGCCCCTTGGTCTCCTGTGTGTCTCAGGGCTCAGACCTAACACGCTCTGCCTCCACGGCGCCTCATCTCTCCCTCCCAGCCTCTTGGTCTCCTGTGTGTCTCAGGGCTCAGACCTGACACGCTCTGCCTCCACGGCGCCTCATCTCTCCCTCCCAGCCCCTTGGTCTCCTGTGTGTCTCAGGGCTCAGACCTGACACGCTCTGCCTCCACGGGGCCTCATCTCTCCCTCCCAGCCCCTTGGTCTCCTGTGTGTCTCAGGGCTCAGACCTGACACGCTCTGCCTCCACGGGGCCCCATCTCTCCCTTCCAGCCCCTTGGTCTCCTGTGTGTCTCAGGGCTCAGACCTGACACGCTCTGCCTCCACGGCGCCTCATCTCTCCCTCCCAGCCCCTTGGTCTCCTGTGTGTCTCAGGGCTCAGACCTGACACGCTCTGCCTCCACGGGGCCTCATCTCTCCCTCCCAGCCCCTTGGTCTCCTGTGTGTCTCAGGGCTCAGACCTGACACGCTCTGCCTCCATGGGGCCCCATCTCTCCCTCCTAGCCCCTTGGTCTCCTGTGTGTCTCAGGGCTCAGACCTGACACGCTCTGCCTCCACGGGGCCCCATATCTCTCTCCCAGCCCCTTGGTCTCCTGTGTGTCTCAGGGCTCAGACCTGACACGCTCTGCCTCCACGGCGCCCCATCTCTCCCTCCCAGCCCCTTGGTCTCCTGTGTGTCTCAGGGCTCAGACCTGACACGCTCTGCCTCCACGGCGCCCCATCTCTCCCTCCCAGCCCCTTGGTCTCCTGTGTGTCTCAGGGCTCAGACCTGACACGCTCTGCCTCCACGGGGCCCCATCTCTCCCTCCCAGCCCCTTGGTCTCCTGTGTGTCTCAGGGCTCAGACCTGACACGCTCTGCCTCCACGGGGCCCCATCTCTCCCTTCCAGCCCCTTGGTCTCCTGTGTGTCTCAGGGCTCAGACCTGACACGCTCTGCCTCCACGGGGCCTCATCTCTCCCTCCCAGCCCCTTGGTCTCCTGTGTGTCTCCAGGGAGTCCGGCTAAAGCGAACACAAACACAGAGGACAGGGAAGGACCTGACTCTGACCTGTCCAGCTGTCCCTGTGGTCACAGCAGACGTCCCCCAGGCGCCACAGACCTCACCAACACAATGCCACACCACACGCCCCTTGTCCTCGCCCACCCGGCTTGGGCCACTCGACCACATTGCTGCACCTCCATGCCAGGCTGGGCACGTCTGATAAACACCCCAGTAATACCCAACAAACCCCCACAGCTGAGACATCATCATCGTCATCCGCTACAAACACGCCAAAACACGACCGGCAGAAAGTTTTTTCCTCTCCCCCTCCCTCATCCCTCTTAAACGCTTCCAAACCAAACGACGCCACAAAAGCCCTTGTGTTTTCAGCTGCCCGAGGAGTCCGAACGGGAGGGAGAGAGAGAGAAAGGGGAGGAGACGGGGTTAAAAAAGAAAGAAAGTTGTTGATGTCATTGAACCATGAAACCGTTGTCCTGGGGTTGAAATTGCACTGTATACAAGTTCCTCGGTGCTGTGGCTGGGAGGATAAACATGTCTTGCATCAGCTCGGTGCTTGTGTCACAGATTTCCTCCCTTGGCTTCCATTCCCTCTATACCGGGACTGCTCTGAGCTCCAAGATCACGGCTCGTCCAACTCCGAACACACTAAATCTGGCACTTTTACTGAATCGTTGATTAATGTGCACTGTCCCTGCAAAAAACATAAAATAAACTCAAACTTTCAATTTGCTCACACATACAGTACTGCCTGTCTGTCTAGGGGCCAAATACACTGACTATACACTGTGTACACGAACCAAGTAAAAGTACATGATTCCTCACTCAAGCTGCTGTTCTTAATGTGTTTCTGTACATGGATTTGGAAGTGACATGAGGTGTGTACCGCAAACTGTGCCGTTGTTGTGTTCGTTGCGAATAAAGATGATTATTTTTTATTTTTTTCCAGATTATCACCCGTTATGTTTACCAACTGCTGGAGACAAAGTGCAACCTGACAAAGGAAATAGTGCCGGTAAGTATTTGCGAGTGAACAAAAAAAAAACCCAGTCTTTCAGACCTTTAAAGATTATAGGGGATATTAAACGTGAAAGTTGACGTAAATGCCTCGGCTTCCGAGAATGATTATGATGTTGAGTGTCCCGCGGAAAAAACTAGGATCGGATGAGTAGGAAATACACCTTTTGATTTCTCTCTCTTTGTCCAAAAGTGTCTCCTCAACAAACAAACTGTATTTGTGACACGTCGTCTCCCGAGTCAGGAAAAGCTGTTGCTTAATCTGTTTTGCATTCAAATGCTCTCAAAAGGGACTTCATTCCCTGTTACTGGACCATTCTAGCATTCTAGCTCTCTGCTCATCCCAACATTCAAGACAGGCTTGACTCCCCCCCCCGTTGCTCTTCGTTTCTGAGGAAGATTGGTCCTTTTCCTCTTAGCATTTCTCTCTCCCTGTTCATAGTGAATGTTTATGACCTCTGTTGTTCTGGCGCAGGGAGGAGCCGTTAACGGCGCTAACAACATATAAATCACGGCGCTAACCCAGTTTTTTATTACACCTGTACACTTTTACACTCTGCCTGCCCTATTTATCTCATTATTCCGCCGGAATATCGCACTGTTCTGTGGGGGTGTGGTAGTGGTGGGTCCGTCCACCTGCCTCGAGTTGAACTTGTGACCGCAGATTTTAAGCAGATTAACCAGGGCCAAGTATAGAAGGAGGGAACGAGAAAGAGAGAGAAGAAAGGCTGAGATTTCTCCCCCTCCCCTTTTTCTTTGTCTGCTTGGATTAAGTTCCTGCAGCTGCCACCCATGGTTTTTATGGACAGTGCGTGTCTCCTCAGAGATTCCTCTAGGCACGCTGGGGACCTCGTCCATCCAAGGGCAGTTGAGGACACACGTACTGGACTTATTCGTTACTACGGAGGATGTCAGACCCTCTGTCCCACCCACCCTTCCTTCTAAAAACATGCTAGCAGGGCCTTCCCGAGTGCTGTACTTCAGAAAATGAATTTGATGACATATTTGTTCAAAATGCAGCACTAATGAAAGGATGATACTGTGTCATGTGACCAGGTGGATGCCACAGCGGAGGAGCCCAGGAGCTTCATCTACCTGAGTGCTGATGCCATGTCCAACCCTGCCAAGCTGCTGGTGCTCATCCAGGGTTGCGGGGTGGTCCGGGCCGGCCAGTGGGCACGACGCCTCATCATCAACCAAGACCTTGACTCAGGAACACAGATCCCCTTCATCACCCGCGCCCAGGAGGTAGGGGCGCCGCCCACCCGGGTGACACTGTGGGGGGGGGGTTAACCTTCCAGGGGTACAGAGGTGTTAGGTTGGTAGGGGTGGATGGGGTTACCATGGGGTAACCATGGGGTGGGCTCTGCAGATTGTGTTTAGGTATGGGTCTTGTTTGTCTTCGTCAATGGCAGACCTGGGTGTGGCCTTGTGACCTATGGTAGCCTGGTTGATTAGGGCTGTAGCTTGGCTGGGGCTTTTTAGATGAGTCTAGGCTGCAGTGTGCGTGCGTGCGTGCGTGTAAGGGACATTGAACATGTGATTCTGTGTTGTTTCTGTGGTGTATATGTCTTGGTTTCAGTTTGATTTGTGTTGAGTACTTTGTCAATTTATAAACGGGTTATTGTGAGAGTATGCAGGCCTGTAGCCTATTTCTGTACATGCATCTTGTTCAACCCCCCCATCTCTCTCTCTCTTTGTATTCCCCTGTGTGGCGCTGCAGTTCAGTGTTATAGGTTGTGATCTCTCTCTCTCTCTCTCTCTCTCTCTCTCTCTCTCTCTGTCTCTGTCTCTGTCTGTCTGTCTGTGTGGAGTCTTAGCTGCAGGTCAGCCCTCAGGTCTGCAGCAGCTTCACATCACCGTGCTCCCTGATCAGCGTGGCTCCCCCCTTAACACGGCACACACAAACACACACTCTACCTCTCTCTCTGCATCTCTCTCTCTCTCTCCCTCTTTCTACCTCTCTCCGTCTCGCTCTCACGCCCCCTTTCTCTCGAAGACCCTTGGAAGGCATCCCGGGCCTTGCCCTCCTTCACGAGCATGTACCCTAGAGATACCCAAGGTTTGGGGTGGGGGGGGGGGGTGGAAGCAGTATGTTGTTGTAAATAATGGTAGTGATATGAGGTAGTGAAGAAAGGCCTTTAGGAGTCAACGAGGCCTAAGGGACTGGGGAAGCTTTGAGACCACCTCGAGTCTCTAATTTCACTTCCTTCTCTGAGAGGTATTCTATTGTTTTGTTCGGGCTCTCTCCAATGAAAACCCCTATTTTAGGGCAGCCACATTCCTCCACAGACTTTCATCCATAATGTGTAAACCCAGATGAAGTTTTAGCGCGAGCCGTGATGCCGATGTTGTGTGAAGTGTAATTTAGATTCTCATTTCTTCTCTCCGTGCCCTTGTGTACGGCAGGACTGCGTCGGCGTGCCCGGAAGCCCCGGCTCTCCACACTCTTATTTCCCCCCTCATCACAGCGCTCATTTGTCAACCTGGCCTAAGCTACCTGCCTAATTTAATCGTCCCACCGTTCAAATTGACTTAGGGGAGATCCCTGCTTTCTCCCGCCTTCTAAATGTCATAAAGACTTGCGCAGACGACCAGGTTTATTTGCCAGCGCGACTGGAGCAGACGTGTGTGTTACAGTACGACTGGTTATTATGACATTTTCCCGGAGAGTTGCGTTCCTCAGATGCAAAAGTGACAGGCGAGATATAGAGACCGCTGTGAGTGTAGCCTGTGTCCATTCATCATGATAAAACAAGGAGCCGTAATCCTTACGCCTTTGACACATGGTCATCATGGCATTTACAGGAAGTCCTTCCACTCTGGCTTTACACTGGGATGGAGCTGGACACCTGTTCGCCACTGCTGTTGGCGCTTCCTAGTGAAATTCCCCCTAGGTACAGATCTAGGATCAGTTCCTCCTCTCCCAATCACAACCTTAACCATTAGTAGGGAAAATGCGCAACTGACCCAAGGTGAGGCCTCTGAGATTGCAAAGGTGTTAGGAGGGAAGCCAGGAGTTATGACCAGACCAGGGAAAAACTCTGGTTACGTGGTTAGGAAAAGCGGAAGCGAGGCAGACCGACAGTTCCCTCTCTGACGACCCGAGTGGTAGCTCTATAGCCCGGCTCTACGAGGAGACGTTTATCTCCGCCTCTCATCTCAGGTGCGCTGATTAACGCATGGCCGACCAGGAGATCAAGTGGAACCTCCCGCTGCAGATTCATCATGTCCTCCACTCTTCTCTCATTTTCTCGCCTTTCCTGTCCGGAAGACTCCTCTCTTGGAGAGCTGTACAGCCACAGAGAGCTGTCGTGTCCAGGATATTGAACGGCGGAGTGTGTACTGTCTGAGGAGGCTAAAGTGTAGGCGGGACTGATATAGGTGCTCCGTCTCCTTATGTGGTAACCATTCCAGAATGGTGCTCTGCTATAATAAACTGTTATACTGTTTTCTAACAGGCCATTCCTATACAATTCATTCACCCCCCGACTCCCTGCGCTACCCCCTGTTGGACTTGTCTCGTGTGTACTACCACGAGATGCAGAGGGACCGTGCGGTCAGTCATTGCCAGTGTGTTCTAATGGAGACAATGAGAGCCGTTTAGCCATACAACACACACACATATACACACACACACGGATGCACCCACGCACGAGCAGCCATATCGCCGGGCAGAGGGGGGAATTCACACCATGTATATGTCAGCGCGGTAGAAACCCCCCACTTTTCATTCCTCTCCGTCCTCCTTTGAAGCCACACTTAGCCCCGGCCTCCTGTCCAATGGGATCAGTTCTGGCAAAGCCGTGGATTGTGGGAAAAGGAGTTTGCGCTGGTTAATCAGACCCCAGACGCCCCCCCTCCCCTTGCCCGGGCATGTGCCTCTCCCCCATCAGGGGTGAATCTGAGGGCAACCTTCCCTGGCTCTCACCATCAGACCTGCCTTACACAAAACACACTTATTTCTGGGACGACAACCTTTAGGCTATATCAGTAGCCACAGTGAAAATGACTAGCCCTAGCGTCCACTATGGATAACAAGTATGCTGTACCTACGTCAATGATAAGCTATCACACTGTCGCCAAGACTATGACAATTAAATAAGCAATGCCTGAGTGTGTGGTTTCAAAACAATCGACGCCCAGTTATGACAGCTATACCAGCTATATATGACAGCTATACCTTGCCGTTTATGACTACTAAGATATTGTATGTGTGAGTACACTATGCCACACACACACACACACAGGCGCATGTATCCATACTCACACACAGAGACGCATGTATCCATACAAACAAACACACACACACACACAGAACATGCACGAACACACACACACACACACATACACACACACTCACACCACTCTCCCTCACACTCGGCACAGTTGTTGCGGATGGTGTGGAAATGGCGCTATTCCCAGAGCCTGGCTGTAAAGTGACAGGCGAGGGGAGCCCACTCCAGCGCGGGCCCCAGTGGCAGCACAGGCAGAGTCGGGAGGCAGGAGAGGAGAAGAGGGGTGGAGGGAGGCAGCCGGGCTGACAGCTCCACTGCAGGGAGAGGCCCTCTTAATGACAGCTTATTCCTTCATGATTTCAATTCTTGACAGTGGACAGGTCTGCTTGTTGCGTCATGGCAGCTGTATCATTACCTTCTGGCCCTGTCAAGGCTGCATTTTGAGAGAGAAAGAGGGAAAGGAAGGAAGGAAGGAAGGAAGGAAGGAAGGAAGGAAGGAAGAAAAGAGGACAACCGACCAGTGGTAAGAGAGAGGGGAAGGGGAAATAAAGAATAGAGGATGTGGGGCAGGATGTGTTTAGCAGTGCTGGGTTCTAGTAGTCACCTGGGATTGTGAGTGGATTGGTGCAGTACACAAACACTGTCATTCATGGTTGAAGGGGAGCGATAGGAAATGCTGTTACATACTGTCTGCAATATTCAGGATAACATGCAACTAGGCAAACGCACGCCCACATGTACACACCAACTAGGCTTTGGCGGTATCCAGATTGCCATACCTTCATACCAACCTTGTGTCATCCTCGGGTATTCGGTAATACCGCCACTGAACACACGGGCCGCAATTTCAAACCCTGATGAGCATCTGTAATGTGAAGGTTAGCAATGCTAACAAGTACATGTTAAATTCCATAGGGAATGCTAGGTAAATGCTAATGAGCGCATAGCGAACATTTTATACAGTGTCTGAAAGAAACTTTTTGGAGGACAGACATTCCGGCACGCAAAGTTACACAAGTAACTCAAAACTGCTACTCCCAGTTAGACGCACAAAACAAATATAAGACCGCAAGGCTCTTGATCCAGGAGATTTGGATTTTGCAAGAAGCTAAACCAAATGCACAACTGCAGAGCATTTAGAACATTTTAGACCGTTAACTTAATAATAGTTAGAAGACATTTAGTTGTGAATTCCATACTGTAACTAAACCACCTGGTGGGTGCTGCACAACGGTGACTGACTCTCCCTTGTCATTGTGTGCTTGTAAACACACACCATGTGACGGGACTAACTGTAAGCTTCGTAATGAAAAAGAATATGACGGATGAAATGAAGAACGCGATCTGCTTTATCTCCTAAAATCATCCAAGGATACAGTTGAAGTCGGAGGTTTATGTACGCCTAAGCCAAATACATTTAAACTCAGTTTTTCACAATTCCTGACATTTAATCCTTGTAAAAATGCCCTGTTTTAGGTCAGTTAGGGTCACCACTTTATTTTAAGAATGTGAAATGTCAGAATAGTGGGAAGAGAATGATTTATTTAAGCTTTTATTTCCTTCATCACATTCCCAGTGGGTCAGAAGTTTACATACACTCATTTAGTATTTGGTAGCATAGCCATTAAAATTGTTTAACTTGGGTCTAGCGTTTCGCGTAGCCTTCCACAAGCTTCCCACAATAAGTTGGGTGAATTTTGGCCCATTCCTCATGACAGAGCTGGTGTAACCGAGTCAGGTTTGTAGGCCTCCTTGTTCGCATACGCTTTTTCAGTTCTGCCCACAAATGTTCCATGGGATTGAGGTTTGGGCTTTGTGATGGCCACTCCAATACCTTGACTTTGTTGTCCTTAAGCCATTTTTCCACAACTGACTGATGTCTTGAGATGTTGCTTCAATATATCCACACACTTTTCCATCCTCATTATGCCGTCTATTTTGTGAAGTGAACCAGTCGCTCCTGCAGCAAAGCACCCCCACAATATGATGCTGCCAACCCCGTGCTCCACGGTTGGGATGGTGTTCTTCAGTTTGCAAGCCTCCCCCTTTTTCCTCCAAACATAACTATGGTCATTATGGCCAAACAGTTGTATTTTTGTTTCTTCAGACCAGAGGACATTTCTCCAAAAAAGTAAATCTTTGTCCCCATGTGCAGTGGCAAACCGTAGTCTGGCTTTTTTCTGACAGTTTTTGAGCAGTGGCTTCTTCCTTGCTGAACAGCCTTTCAGGTTATGTCGATATAGGACTTTTACTGTGGATATAGATACTTTTGTACCTGTTTCGTCCAGCATCTTAAACAAGGTCCTTTGCTGTTGTTCTGGGATTGATTTGCACTTTTCGTACCAAAGTACGTTCATCTCTAGGAGACGGTATGCATCACCTTCCTGAGCGGTATGACAGCTGCGTGGTCCCATAGTGTTTATACTTGCGTACTATTGATAGTACAGCTGAACGTGGTACCTTCATGCATTTGGGAAATTGCTCCCAAGGATGAACCAGACTTGGCTGATTTCTTTTGATTTTCCCGTGATGTCATGCAAAGAGGCACTGAGTTGAAGGTAGGCCTTGAAATACATCCACAGGTATACCTCCAATTGACTCAAATGATGTCAATTAGCCTATCAGAAGCTTCTAAAGCCATGACATCATTTTCTGGAATTTAAAGCTTTTTAAAGGCACAGTCAACTTAGTGTCGGGGCGGCAGGGTAGCCTAGTGGTTAGAGCGTTGGACTAGTAACCGGAAGGTTGCAAGTTCGAATCCCCGAGCTGACAAGGTACAAATCTGTCGTTCTGCCCCCGAACAGGCAGTTAACCCACTGTTCCTAGGCCGTCATTGAAAATAAGAATTTGTTCTTAACTGACTTGCCTAGTAAAATAAAGGTAAAATAAAAAGATAAAAGTATGTAAACTTCTGACCCACTGGAATTGTGATACAGTGAATTCTAAATGAAATAATCTGTCTGTAAACAATTGTTGCAAAAATTACATACACTCATGTCCTAACCAACTTGCCAAAACTATAGTTTGTTAACTAGAATTTTGCGGAGTGGTTGAAAAACGAGTTTTAATGACACCAACCTAAGTGTACGTAAACTTCCGACTTCAACTGTATATGCTGTATACCGCCCAAGCCTAGCACACAAACACACACACACCACTCTTTAAGCTTGCTAGTAGGCTACCTAGGTCTGTGGTATGGATGGAGAGATTGTGGGTAGGACAACTAGCTCTCACAGTCTCGTGTCAGCATTCGACATTCATCCACGTTCCAAATGGCAAAGTGTGTAAGTTTAGGCATTAACTCAGAAATCTGGTTAAGGTTAGGGTTCAGATTTGGAATACGCTCAAAACAAAAGATCTCAAAAACAACTTCCTATCTCTGGATTACCAATTTGAAGGTGATAGCGCTCACTTGTGCCCCTAGTGGCCAGTTTCCACATTGTCTCCCGACGTCCTCAGACATGGATGGACGTTGAATACTGACTTGTCACAGGTGACCTGGCTGGGGTTGGAAGCTGCTCTCGTCCAATGGTGTTTGGAGCGCAGGTGTGAGGGAAAAAGAGCATTTGACAGCAGCAATACATATGGGAACTCTGCTGTAGCCTCAACCATGCACCTCTTTTCCTACTTTTTTAATCCCCACACATTCCCTCTCCCAATCCATATTTTTAACATATCTTTTTTTTTCTGATTGGTTTTGAATGTATCTTTGACCCCTACCTCTAACCCCCCCCGGTCCCAATCATGACGCCCCCCTTTCTCCCTGCAGTGCACCCCCACACCCAACAACCCCCTTAAGTCAACCCCTCACTGCTGCTCCACACATGCACGCAGAGTAAGAAAGGAAAAAGCCCTGAACCCCCCCCCCCCCGAAAAAAAAACAAGCAACTGCATTTCATTGAAAATAAAGTTTTTAATAAAAAACAGGATCTATACACCCTCCTCCCACCCCGCCCCCTCCTTGCTCTTTCTAGTCAGTTAGGCTCGGCACTGGAGACTTGCTGGAAAGAAAGAGGGGGTGTGGTGTTTTCAAAAGTGTGTCAAAAGCCTTGGGGTTTGTATCTGCCCAGAATTTCAATGGGAGGCTGAAAGGGGGCAGGGAAGCGGGCTGAACTCAAACACAGGAATCTTGTTTCATTTCTGTCATGTTGCTCTTTTTTTTTTCTTTTTTTTTTGCTGGATTGATGTCTTTTTCCAAATTTGCTTCTCGACTTCGTCGCTTTGTGATACTGTATACCAGCAGCTCGATCTCGCTCTTGCCCTCTCCTTCTACTGTCCCTCCTCCCCGTTTTCTCCTCAATTCCTCTCATTTTACCCCCTAGCCCTGAGCTCTCCTGTGTGTGTGTTCTCTGACTGCTCTCTGCATTAAATAGCAGTGTACGTTGCTTGTGTGTAAATCTTAGGGCGTTTTTCCTCTCATCTGGTGATCCTGGTGGAAGCTGGCCTTTGGGGGTTAGGTTATGATGTATGTATGCATGTACAAGAAGGGCATGTGTGTGGTGTGTGTGTTTAGGGGTCGGGTTATCGAGGCTCTCTGGGGTTCCGGCAGGGTAGCATCGAAGGAGTGTGCTGTGCCCTGCGTGAAGGGGTCAGAGGATGGGCTGGTCTGAGCTGGCCTTGTAATTGAGGCTCTGCATGGGACCCATATCTCCAGGTGGAATGTGCAGCGTTTCCTGCAGTAAAAATCAATGCACTTGACGCCATCAAAGGCAGCAGAGGCTGAGACTTGCTCTGGGGTTAAACCTCTTTTAAATAGCCTCCCGCGGGACAGCAGCTGTCAATAAAACCCAATTATTACCAGCCCAGACCCGGGAAGAGCTCGCCTGCACAGGCCAAATTAAAAATTGATCAGAAGGGGAGAAAACATTATTTTTGTGGTCGTATTCCCTATCTTAACAGTGCTGCGGTGAATCTCTCATCACAGCCCCCCCCCCCCCCACCACCACCACCACCACCACTCTCCCGCTTCTTTATGAACAATGGAACACTATGCTCAGTCTGTATTTGCATATTAAACGTGTGTGTTTGGAGTTTATAGTTTTTTCTTCTTCCCGGATTAGATTGCTGCGTGTGTGTGTGCATGAGTGCGTGTCTGTCTGCGTGTGTGTGTGTGTGCTTGATTGAGTGCGTGAGTGCGTGTCTGTCTGCGTGTGTGCGTCTGCATGTGTGTGTATGTCTGTCTGCGTGTGTGCGTCTGCATGTGTGTGTGTGTGTGTCTGCGGGTGTGTGTCTGCGGGTGTGTGTCTGCGTGTGTGTGTCTGCGGGTGTGTGTCTGCGTGTGTGTGTCTGCGTGTGTGTGTGTGTGGCTCTGTATTGATTATGGTCTCGTTTTGTCTTACTTTTCTGGAACCATTTATTTGTCAGTCAGAAAAAGACAGAGGAAAAAGCAGCACTTCCTCGGGCTTCCTGCCCCTTTAGGGAAACACACAGAATAGGACTTCTGAAGACACGGACAAGGAATATGAATAAACACAGTGCTGACACACAGATGTAGGCGAAACACACACACACACACACACACACACACACACACACACACACACACACACACACACAGTACTAGAAAGCGATGAGCGGCTCACGCTGCTCGAATCAGAAAGAAGCTGCAGGATGGATAGAACAAAAAAGAAACGGTGGGGAAATAAACTTTGATCTGAGTGGTGAAACATTATTCGGAAATATGCATTTATTAAGCCCCAGTTTGATAATTGCTTTTTTTGTTGTTGTCCAAATTAACAAATGATATCATCAAGGCAGCAGTGTGTGAGGTGGGTAGTAGGTCGTTTGCAGCTGCGGGGCAGTGTGTGTGTAGCGTGTGAGTGTGTGTATGTGTGTGTCCCGCTGGGGCGGTCTTGTTTAGACTCTCTTCCAGAGCGCCCGAGGCAGTGTGTGTGTGTGGTGGATTCCTGCTCACTGTCTTCCTGGGAACACTCCACTGAGGCCAGCCACAGAGAAACACACACACCACTAAAACAGCTATCGACCCCTCCTTTCCTCTGCTTGTTAATGTTACATGGGGTTTCACGCGGCGTTGGGCTGGCCGGGGTGAGAAGACAAGGTGCCGGAGCTGGACAGAGGAAATTGAGTTTGGGGAGGAGGCGGAGGGAGGGGGAGCGGTCAGCCACCAAGGAAATCCAGGGGTCAAGTTTGTGTCCAGGCGTGTGCAGCGTCCACACGTGCTCCCGGTTCGTGCTGATCGAGGGCTTGATCAATGAGAGAGACCTTATTGCTTAAATAGGGGGTTAACGGGGTTGCAGCAACGACACAGAGGTTACAGAAAAACACCACGTAACATCACGGTGAACAGTTTTAGCCCTCCCTCTGTGGAGAAAGATCTGGCTGCCGGCATGAGGCCAGGCCATTCGCAAGGGCTTCATAAGGGCTTCATTAGGTGCTCATAGGACAGCCATGTTTGACATGTAATCTGATTCAGATAGGGCGAACTGCCTCCCCAATGAGAGTTGACTCTGTCCTTGAAACAGGCTTACTGTACACACACACACACACACACACACACACACACAGATGCAGGCTAGAATGGAAATTTACACTGTCATGTACATTATATTGAGCAGTTCAACGGAAATATGATCTGTGCTTTGTCGAAGGTTTGTGTGTGTGTGTGTGCGTGCCCCCCTGCGTGCGTGTGTGTACTGGGCTTTGGGGCCGGTGTCACCTGGCCAAGACCCCTCAAGTGCCCCAGAGTCTTGACAGCGCATCTGCCTGCATCTCAGCCCTGTCACTCTACCTCGTGCTCTTTCCCTCTCTTCCTCCTTTTGCCTCTCCCTCCACTCTCTTCTCCCTTTCATCCTGCCATTGTGAACCAACCTGCTACACACACACACACACACACACACACACACACACACACACACACACACACACAGGGTGTCAGCGATCAACTAGGTTAATTATAGTGACACACTGACACCTCTCCTTTCTCTGTTTCCCCTACCTCCCACGACCAGGTGCTCTGTGTGTGTGTGTGTGTGTGTGTGTGTGTGCACGCGCATGGAGCATGCTTGCTTGCTTGCTTGCTTGTCTGTCTTTGTGCCATATGGGCATAAGATAGGCCCTATCTTTGATGTATTTATGAGGGCAGGCTTTTCTCGGGAAGGGTGTGTGATTGTGTACGTGCTCATCTACCGTAGGCACGTTTCTGTCCGTGTGTGTAACTATAGGGCGAGAGTGTTCACCCCGAAGGCCCAGTTTGGGTCCGAGTTTGTGTTTGCGTCTGCACGTGTATGTGTGTTCATGCGTTCCTCCAAAGGTCAGTTGGGTTTATGGTTGGTCACAGGCTGAGGGTTTTCTGTGTCAGGGCTTGAAGATAAGGCTTCTCTCTCTCTCTGTTTTTCTCTCTCTGTATATCTCTCTGTCTCTCTCTCAGTATCTCTCTCTCTCTCTCTGTATCTCTCTGTATCTCTGTATCTCTCTCTCTGTATCTCTCTCTCTCTGTCTCTCTCTGTCTCTCTCTCTGTATCTCTCTCTCTCTGTATCTCTCTCTCTCTGTATCTCTCTCTCTCTGTATCTCTCTCTCTCTGTATCTCTCTCTCTCTGTATCGCTCTCTCTCTCTCTCTCTGTATCGCTCTCTCTGTATCGCTCTCTCTCTCTCTGTATCTCTGTATCTCTCTCTCTCTCTGTATCTCTCTCTCTATCTCTCTCTCTATATCTCTGTATCTCTCTGTATCTCTGTATCTCTCTCTCTCTGTCTCTCTCTCTCTCTGTATCTCCCTCTCTCTCTGTATCTCTCTCTCTGTATCTCTCTCTCTGTATCGCTCTCTCTCTCTCTCTATATCTCTCTCTCTCTCTCTGTATCTCTCCCTCTCTCTGTATCTCTCTCTGTATCTCTCTCTGTGTGTATATCAATTCACCTTATTGGCATGGCAAGTTCATTATTACTTACATTGTGAAAGTATACATATCGAAAAATCTATATATCTCTAAATATATATATATCTATGTTTTTTCCTCTCTCTCTCTGTATCTCTCTGTATATCGCTCTGTATCTCTCTCTCTCTCTCTGTATCTCTCTCTCTCTGTATATCTCTCTCTCCCCCTCTCTCTCTCTGTATATCAATTCACTTTATTGACATGGCAAGTTCATTATTACTTATATTGTAAAAAATCAAATCAAAAAATATATATCAAATATATATATCTCTGTTTTTTTTCTCTCTCTCTCTTTGTATATCTCTTTCTCTCTGTATCTCTCTTTCTCTATCTGTATAGATCTCTCTCTCTCTCTGTATCGCTCTCAGTATCTCTCTCTCTGTATCTCTCTCTCTGTATATCTTTCTCTCTCTGCATCTCCCTCTCTCTCTCTCCCTCTCTCTCTCTCTCTCTCTCTCTGTCTCTTTGTATATCTCTTTCTCTCTGTATCTCTCTCTATCTGTATAGATCTCTCTCTCTCTGTATCGCTCTGTATCTCTCTCTCTGTATCTCTCTCTCTCTATCTCTCTCTCTCTCTCTCCCCCTCTGTCTCTCTCTGTGTATATCAATTCACTTTATTGACATGGCAAGTTCATTTTTACTTTGTCAAAGTATACATATCAAAAAATAAATGTATTTATATCTATATATATAAAATATATAAATCTATATGTCTCTAAATATATATATACCTTTTTTTCTCTCTCACTCTCTCTCTCTCTGTATCTCTCTCTGTATGTCTCTCTCTGTCTCGCGCTCTCTGTATCTGTCTCTCTCTGTCTCGCGCTCTCTGTATAGATCTCTCTCTCTGTATAGATCTCTCTCTCTGCATCTCTCTATCCCTCTCTCTCTCTCTCTCTCTCTCTCTCTGTATATCTCTCTCTCTGTCTGTCTCTCTCCTCTCTCTCTGTATCGCTGTCTCTATCTCCCTCTCGCTCCTGTCTCTGTATCTCTTTCTCTGTGTGTGTGTGTCCATGGGTGCGTGTGAGAGACAGACAGAGAGTGGCCCTGAGATGGAGTCTGTAATGAGGTGTCATCAGTATGTCCCTCTCTGTCTTTGGTGTCACTACAGGTCATAAGCACACAGGGTCAACAACAGGAGACACGTGGTGTGTTTGTTGGTCGTTGTGTGTGTGTGTGTGTGTTTCAATGCCCTCATCCGTTTCAAACTCCACCTCCCTCCCTCCCTCCCTCTCACTCGGTTCGTCTCGAGACGTTGTCAAGTGTTTTGTCGGAGTCATCAGCCCATGTATTTTCTCTCCTTTTCCGTCTCTTTTTAAAGTTGACATGCGGCCTAAAGCGTGTTATCGTCACGGTGATATGTGTTATTATCCTCCCGTATGCTGACAGCCTATCCCTTAACCCTCTTAGGACTGGGACACGCTCGGCTGAGTTGTTTGCGCTTATGTCAAGTTTGCGGTTACCAGGCGCGCCATATGCCACTGTGTTATTGCCCCTGCCTGCCGTCAGTCATCTCGGCATCAACCTACAAGCACGCACACACAGGCACACACGCACAGTGCCACCGGGGGACTCTACCCTCACCACGTACTATGGAGCCCCGTTTGGAAATCAGGTATCCTATCTGTAGGTTTTGATGGACAGAGAAACATCTGTGGTGGTTTTTGAAGTGAAACAGCCCGTGTCCCCCGTGTGTGTCTGGTGTGTGCTTGTGTATCAGTGGAGGCCGTACTGCGATGATAGGCTCTGGCCTTGCCTTTGATGTCTCTGAGTCGCTCCAGTTCAGGTTATAAGCTACATCTTCGGTAAACATCCCTTGGCCCTGGTACTGTGTGTGTGTGTGTGTGTACGTACAAGTGGTTTGAGGGTTTAGGACGGATCGTGTTTGTTTTCTATGCACTTCATTGTAATGATGAGGCAGAAGGGGCATTGCTCTCTCTCTCCATCTCCCCCCCCCTCTCTCTTTCGTTCAGAGTTGTGTTTTCACAAAGTGTACAAACACATTGCCCCTGCAGCTTTGTGTTCTGACTGACCTTGCGCTGCCTCTCTCTGTCTCTCTGTTCTCTCTTGCTCTTTCTTCCCTCCTCACTGTCTTTCTCTCCTTTCTGGGGGTGGTGTGTGTGTGTGTGTGCATGTGCGAGCACGTGTGATGTTTGTTTTGTTTCTGTAAGTAGTAATGCCCTGCCCGCCATGGGTTACCCACACTGCCTTGCAACTTTGAAGTATGTATGTGTCCTTGTAGTGTTGTGCTGTTTTACCTTGTCTGAGCCCACTGTAAGTCTCCTTCTCTCCCGCCATATGCACATTCTCGCCGTTTTCCTCTGTTGTTCCCGATGGCCTTACCAATGTCCCACAGCCCTATACCCTTTCTGTGCCCACAGGAAGGTCTTTCTCATTGTAAACTAGCATCGAGAGAGTGAGAGCTTTCGGCTCAATTTGTCATGAGAGCCTGCTCGACAAATTGATGGAAAGTGGTGTTGGGAGAAAAACATGCATTATAAAATCCATCTACACAAACAACCAGTGTACGGTTAAAATTGGCAAAAAACACACATTTCTTTTCACATGGCCGGGGGGGGGGTGCAGTTTAAGGCCCACGCTCTTCAACATATATTTCATCGAGGGCGAGGGCACGAGAACAGTCTGCAGCACCCGGCCTCACCCTACACCCTACTGTTTGCTGATGATCTGGTGCCTCTGTCCCCTACCAAGGAGGGCCTACAGCAGCACCTAGATCTTCTGCACAGATTCTGTCAGACCTGGGCCCTGACAGTAAATCTCAGTAAGACAAAAATAATGGTGTTCCAATCAAGGTCCAGTTGCCAGGACCACAAATACAAATTCCATCTAGACACCGTTGCCCAAGAGAGCACAAAAAAACTATACCAACCTAGGCCTAAACATCAGCGCCACAGGTAACTTCCACAAAGCTGTGAACGATCTGAGACGCAAGGCAAGAAGGGCCTTCTGTGCCATCAAAAGGAACATAAAATTCGACATACCAATTAGAATCTGGCTAAAAAAAACTTGAATCACTTACAGAACCAATTGCCCTTTATGGTTGTGAGTTCTGGGGTGCGCTCAACAACCAAGAATTCACAAAATGGGACGAACACCAAATTGTGACTCTGCATGCGGAATTCTGCAAAATGATCTTCTGTGTACAACGTAGAACAACAAATAATGAATGCAGAGCAGAATAAACCTGGAGAAGAGTCCCCCAAGCAAGCTGGTCCTGGGGCTCTGTTCACAAAAAGACCCCACAGAGCCCCAGGACATTAGACTCAACCAAATCATGAGAAAACAAAAAGATAATTAGTGTACTTGACACATTGGAAAGAATTTACAAAAAAACAGAGCGAACTAGAATTCTATTTGGCCCTAAACAGAGAGTACACAGTGGCAGAATACCTGACCAATGTGACTGACTCAAACTTAAGGAAAGCTTTGACTATGTACAGACTCAGTGAGCATAGCCTTGCTATTGAGAAAAGCCGTCGAAGGCAGACCTGGCTCTCAAGAGAAGACAGGCTATGTGCACACTGCCCACAAAATGAGGTGGAAACTGAGCTGCACTTACTAACCGCCTGCCAAATGTATGACCCTATTAGACACACACATTTCCCTCAGATTACACAGACCCACAAAGAATTTGAAAAACAAATCCAGTGTTGAGAGAGAGAGGGACTGAATGAGTCTCTCTCTCTGCTATGGCCAAGATATATGTGTACTGCGGCAGTGTCAGTCTGTGACCCAGTTCCAGCCCCTTTGAAGTCCACAGGCTGATCCCTCTGCAGAGGACAGAATGGATTTAGATGGGGAAATAATGGAGGAGGGCAATACTGCAGAGAGAGAGAGAGAGAGAGAGAGCGAGAGAGCGGCGGTGGAGTCAGAGGTAGCAGACCACCGTAGTCCAGCAGTGTGCTGTGTTTCAGTGGTGTCGCTGCCTAGGTTGAAATGGCGGCGGGTCTGCTCGGAGCGAGAGGAGCGCCGCCGCGAGATGTGACCTAGAAAGGCCCAATCACTCTCCTCCTGTGATCGCCAGGGTTCCAGAACCTCAGTCGTCTCCAGCCGTGTGTGTGTGTGTGTGTGCCCCTCCGTAGCCCAGTCACACCGTGACCTACTTCGGGGGCGCGCCCCTGCAGCCGTGATCCCGGTGCGGTGCAGCATGTCAGGGGCACATAACCTACAGAGAAAGGGTCCTACTGAGGTGTGTGTGTGTGTGTGTGTGTGTGTGTGGGGGGGGGGGGTAGGCTAACACAGTTACAGGTTGAACATGTGGAAGTAAGTTTCCGTTTTAATGGACTTTGATTTGATATCCCTGAGCGAAGTTTCTCTCCCAAGGTAGACCGATTGGGTTGAAGAGTGTACGGTAGGGTCTGGATTGATCTGGTTTCACGGCCTGTGAGGATGGCAGGTTTCATGGCCTACGTGTGTGTGTGTCTGCGTGTTGGCGGGTGCATGAGTCAGGTGACTGTACTGAGAGGTAAGGTGGGATGGAGAGCGAGAGAGAGCACCCGCAGGGCCTTTGCCACGATCACAGGGTCACCCCCTATATACAACATGGCCGCGCTGTGAACTCCCCTCAATTAACCCGAGCCACTCTCCCTCACTCCTTTCCTACCTCCGCCTCTCCCTCCACCATCCAACTAGCTCTAGCCTCCCCAGTGATTCATACAGCAGACACTTGCACCAAGCCTGTCTGCTGGGGGCATGCTTAACCTTTTCCCAGTTGTTGGAGAGAAGGATACTGAGAAGTCTCTTCAAGTTTGGCTGTTCAATTAAAAAGCCCTCGCTTTTTTTTCTCTCTCTCTCTTTCTCTCTCTCTCTCTCTCTTTCTTTCTCTTTCTCTCTCTCTCTTTCTCTCTCTCTCTTTCTCTCTCTCTCTCTCTCTCTCTCTCTTTCTCTCTCTCTCTCTCTCTTTTCTTCTCCTCCTTTCGCCATCTTTTTGAAGTTGGCCCAGGGCCTAGTACTGGCTCATCAAACCTGCTCCGCTAGATTGCGTACAGGTACCATCGCCCGACGTTATTTCCAAGGACTTAATTAGTTTCTGACTGCCGTGGAGGCCTCTGGATGGACCAGACAGCAACAGGTTTCTTTATTCCAGACCCAGCCAGAGAATATGATTTGAGAGTGTGCGACGCGGACACTCATGCCTGTGGTTTCTCTTTTTAGGTCATGCTCCGGCGCCGCCTGCCTGTTATTATAACCTCCTGGAATACGTGTCAGTCTCGCTTCTCTGAGTAGGAGTGGCACGGCCCTTCGAAACGCTAAGGATTGCTTTAGCTACCGTAACCATACCAACAGTGATTAGGCCACTCTTGTTCTATCGCCCAAGAGACACGTTTCGCGGTGAAACTGGAATTGTTGGCGCCAACCTTTCCTCCAGATATTTCAAAAACATCCCTCCAGAAAGCTAGCACGAATGTACATTCCCATATTGTGTGTTAAAAAATAATGTTACTAGTATCTTTATATTGCGTAAGTTTCCCCACAAATCTTCCTTTTTAATGTAATTGAATGGTTTCCTGCTTCGATGGGATTTATCTGAATTAAACGGTCATAGTGAGTGCGCCTGGAATACGCATCCGAATGCAGTAGAAACGGTAGCTGGACCCGCTAACTGTTCAAGAGAGCAGTGTAACTGTCACCGCCCGTGACAGTTCCGACGCAGTGCGCCAGTGTTGTGTTTTGTCGTTCGCTAGCTATAGCATCTTGAATTTCCACTCCTCGCCACCACGCCAGTGATCAAGGTTGTTCCGTATTCAAAGTATGGTTGCTCCTGTTGTTCTGTCAGCCGTGACATCAAGGGCATGCCCCACTGCAATGTAAACTGTTGTATTCCCCCCCCCCCCCCCTGTGCCGTGTAGATGATGGGAGTACCATCGCTGTATGTCAATCATCACACACTACTATACCGCACTCCCTCCTTTCCCGTTCCAGGAGGACGGAAAGAGAAGGAAAACATGTCAGAAGAAGTTGTCATTTTTGTGCTTCTCTGTCGTTGATCACGGCTTAAAAGCCAACTCAGTGTCATTCTGTTTTCCTCCAAAGTGACGTTTTCTACAGAAGGAGCTCTTGAGGAATTTTGCGGTGATTTGAAGGGCTTTCTGAACTGTCTGGCATTATTCTCGGCTTTGGGGTCAGGGTAATGGTTCCATATGCGGTCGTATAATTGAGCGTCTGATAGATAGATGGCTTCTCTGACTCGACAGTGTGTTCACTGGTGATCATCAATTAGTAAATGAGGACTTTACCCTTCCGGGTGAGGCAGCGGGACTTCGGTACCGTCCCCTGGTAAGTGGTGGCACTCTGGGCCAGCTATCGCGCTGCTCCGCTCCGGGCCTCACTTTCAAAGGCCGGGCCTCTTAAATGAAGTTTGGCCGAGCTGCAGCCTGTGGCACAACAGCGGTTCCCATTACCCTGTCTTAATTGGGAAGTTCTTCCCTCAGTTCCCTGCTCCCTGAAAGACATGCTGCCACACACAGCCGCAGACAGAGGACAGAGTCTGGGAGGCAAGCAGGACGAAATTGGAGATGGTTAAGAAGGGCATTATAGTAGTGAAATTCTGGAGAGGAGTGAGGGAGTCTTTGCGCGAGTGTGTGTGTCTGTGTGTGTGTGTCTGTGTGTGTGTCGGTGTGTCGGTGTGTCTGTGTGTCTGTCTGTGTGTCTGTGTCGGTGTGTGTGCCTGCCAAGTCCGTGTGTCTGTGTGTCTGTGTGTGTGTATGTGTGTCTGTGTGTGTGCCTGCCAAGTCCGTGTGCACTGTATGAGTTTGTGTGTCGATGTGTGCCTGTGTGTGTGCCTGCCAAGTCTGTGTCTGTGTGTGTGTCTGTGTGTGTGTCTGTGTGTGTGCCTGCCAAGTCCGTGTGCACTGTATGAGTCTGTGTGTGTGTGTGTCTGTGTGTCTGTCTGTGTGTGTGTCTGTCTGTGTGTCTGTCTGTGTGTGTGTCTGTCTGTGTGTCTGTCTGTGTGTCTGTCGGTGTGTGCCTGTGTGTGTGCCTGTGTCTGTGTGTGCCTGTGTGTGTGTGTCGGTGTGTCTGTGTGTGTGCCTGCCAAGTCCGAGTGTGTCTGTCTGTGTGTGTGTCTGTCTGTGTGTGTGTGTGTCTGTCTGTGTGTCTGTCTGTGTGTCTGTCGGTGTGTGCCTGTGTGTGTGCCTGTGTCTGTGTGTGCCTGTGTGTGTGTGTCGGTGTGTCTGTGTGTGTGCCTGCCAAGTCCGAGTGTGTGTGTCGGTGTGTGTGTCGGTGTGTGTGCCTGTGTGTATGTGCCTGCCAAGTCTGTGTGTGTGTGTGTTGGTGTGTGTGTCGGTGTGTGTCTGTGTGTGTGCCTGCCAAGTCCGTGTGCACTGTATGAGTGTGTGTCTGTGTGTGTGTCTGTCTGTGTGTGTGTCTGTCTGTCTGTGTGTGTGTCTGTCTGTCTGTCTGTGTGTCTGTGTGTGTGTGCCTGTGTGTGTGCCTGTCTGTGTGCCTGCCAAGTCCGTGTGCACTGTATGAGTGTGTGAGTCTGTGTGTGTGCCTGCCAAGTCCGTGTGCACTGTATGAGTGTGTTGCGAATGGGTGTTATTTTTCTCCAACTTTTGAGAGAGATGTGAGGATAGAATCTACTCCATTCTCTACTCCATCTTCTAGACAAGCCTCTCTTACCCCTCTACAGCTGCACCCATCCCATAGACAATCATCCCTGCAGTGGACCCAAACTAGCCCTAAGGAGTGGACTTCCTTCCCCCGTAATGTCGCCTGTTTCCTGACACTCCTCCTCTCTCCATAGACTTTCCACCTCCATCCTCCTTGGTAAAGTGTCATCTGCTGCTTTTCGGCCTTTTGGAGCCTGTATCCCCCAGACCTAGTGAGGAGCACTTTCCATGTGCCGTCCCCTGCAAAGCCCTCCTCCACGTCAGCCAGTGCACAGGATTCCTGGACCTTCTCCCCCATGTCACCAGGATAGAGCTGCCTGGTTTCTCCCCGGCCTCTCTTTGTGCGCTGCCCTCAGAGCTCCGAGTCGATCCGATCCAGTGTCGGCGGCACATCGAAACGATCGGTGGGAGTCCCTCGTTTCCCTCATGCTGTGTCTTCTCCCAGCGTATCACTCCATTGTTCTCTCTCTCTCTCTCTCTGCAACAGCACTCTGAAATCTATTACAGCTAGTGTTTTTGACTCCCTCTCTCCCATCCTCTTTACTTGTCTTGTCAGATAAGTGGCAGTGTCACCATTCAGGCTGCTCTTCTGTCTCCACAGTCAGAGCCACCCTGCCTCACCCAGCAGAAGAGCCAGACGATTGCCTTACTCCATGAAGTTCTTGTGGTTGAGTACCAACCCACGGGACTCTGTCTGGGAGACCAGGCTCTCAGCTCGAGGTTTGGCCCGTCCGTCCATCCTTCCTTTGGACGGGAGACGGGTAAAACCTCCTCCCCACAGTGTGACCGCAGCCGGTTGCACGGCATATGCCAGCTAGGTTGTGGCGAGCAAGTGACTTTGCTCAGCCAGTATGAAGAGTTTCTGAAATAAAGCAAGATGTTAAACTTTTATCTGCCTCGCCTCCATAAGCCACGACCCCTTTCATGGTATCGAAGCTTTTGATTGGCTTACGGCGGGAACTGGACGGAGGCTGCACACGGGACTTTGGCTGGAGATGTATTCCGTTTCTGAAGTGACTTTGTGAATTTAATCAAATGTTTTTTTTTATTAGGGTCCCAATTAGCTGAAGCCATGACATCATGAAGTCATCAACCGATGTAGGAGTGCAGGCTGTATGCATTTCTTACCAGTCGTGTGTTTCGTTCGTGGTAGTATTAAATGATGGTTTACTTATCCAAAGCCAGGGGCAACACCAAGGGCTCATGAATCCAAGATGAAAAGCGGTGAATTACAAGGGAAGGAGCCAGGAAGGAACAAAGCCATGGAAGCCTGGTAATTAGGCTCCTACAGTAGCCGCTGGAGGTTCACTAGTTCACTGCGCAACACTGGTGGCAAAACCAGGATTACCAAACAGGGATTACATCCACCTAGGTTAGAGAATTACACATGGAACAAAATCCTTAGTCTGCAATCTCTTCTCAACCGTAGTAGAAAGTAATGAATTCAATTGAGAGTGTTGAAGCTTATTTAGGAGATAACTGTGTGTCAGTAGATGCTGATCCTAGAGCGGTGTGTAGTGATAAGTAATACAGATGTAGGTCAGTGGGAGTAATAGGATCTGACTCCAGACCTGCATCTCTGGATGGATCTAATGCATGCAGAACACCGCTCATTCTATGCGTGGTAAAGTGAAATGCACCACAATTACTACATGAAAGTTGATGAACCCAGCTTGTTTCTTCGACGCTCAACTAACTCCCATATGCACTTTCTCCTCCCTTCTCCGAGCACTGGTCTTGTGCACGTGGCATTAAAATTGAAACTTAAAACTCCTAAATCGGATGTTTACGGTGTACTTCATATCTAGAGCTGCAGGAGGGTTTAGGGTGGAGGGAGGGTCTTGAGTACTAGCTAGCACACTTGCTTTTGTTTGAGCTGGTTTTTGTAGCACAGCACAAACACCTGCACCCTCCTCTTGACATCTACATTTAGACCAAGGGGGAAGTGTGTGTGTGTAAGTGAATGAACGAGGGCGAGAGGGGCGATGCATTGTTTCGGGGTTGAGGAGGAGACGAGATTAGGATTCAACTCGTCCGGCCTCCCTCCGTCAGCCCATTCCACCTGACTCATCAAATGAAAAATTCATCAATTAATGCTTTAAGAATAAAGATATATACAGCAAAATCAATGGGGCATTGATCTCCCGAGCCCGTGTACATAAAAACCCTGGCCCGAGTTCCATGGAATGCACATCTCTCTCTCTCTTCACCAACTCATTACTGAGTGCTACAATAACAGGAAGCTAGAGAGGCAATTACTGCAGGGCTGGAGAGAAAGACGAGCCAGGAAGTGAACTAGTGGGGGTCTAATGGTTAAGAGTACCGATCTGTGTGTTCATTACTGATGGGGGGGGGGGGATCGATACAGTTACCATTGCAAGATTATATCGATACTTTGACTTCCAAGTATTGATTTTTATTTTGCGAGGTAGCGTCAGCTGGCGCGAGTCGGCGGTACCTTTCGCCAAAACTCTGGTGGGGTTCATCCTATAGCTTGTCCTCCATCTTTTCTTTTTTAAATATTGAGCCCGTGTTCAGCACTTTTATTAATCAAAACTCACTTTCTCGGGCTCTCTCTCGTCCCTCTGCAGCAGACATGTAGTGAGCAAGACGTTTGGAACGTCAAATCGACAAACTTATAGGATCGCAAGAGTCCCAAATACGTATCGTGGCGGCACCTAAGTATCGGGATATTGCCGTATTGTGAGGTCCCTGGCAATTCCCAGCCCTAGTGTTCGTGGGTGAATGTAGCTGTGTGTGTGTGTCTGCACGTGTGCGTCCAATGCATGTACAAGTGTGCGGTTATTTCTGTTTGCGTGTGGAGTCATGCATGCATCTGTCCATGTCTATGTATGTGTGCAGTAGTGCAGGGTGTTGGTGCCTGTGTGTGTGTGTGTGTGTCTGCTGTATTAGCGGCTGCGGGGTAGGTTGGCGCGGGCTAATGAAGTTGTCAGAGGCGTGTTAGAAGCCAGCTGATGGGAGGCCCAGCCAGGCAGCCAATAGAGAGCCAGGGAGCGCAGCGGGGAGCGGGTGTCTGTGATCAGCCGGGCATGATGGGAGAGACCACCCTGAACAGGCAGCGCTTGAGACCCTGCTACACACACACACACACACACACACACACACAGAGCCTCACATCAAAGGAGAACCTCAGTAAACATTCAAGCAATTAGAGCTTCCCCATCCCCACGCAGCGCCATGAGGACCAGAGGAGAGCAGAGCGAGGGAGAGATAAGGAGGTAAAGAGAGAGGGCAGTGTCATTTCTCCTTCTCCTTTGAAATGCCCTTTGCACTTTTGTCCATCCTCTTTACCCTCCGCCTGTCCCTCTCTTCTTGCCGTGCTGTTTGCGACCCCTCCCGCTACCCCCCCCCCTCCTTTCTATTTGTCCCGTTCCCCCCCTCACTCGCTGGGTTGCACTCTGTTAGTTAAGATAGCTCATTAAGAAGCTCTTCCAGGGTCTGGCGTGAGCCTCCGGTGTTAGCTTGCTGCTCTCTGCTCTGCTCAGCCCCGGGTTGGGGTGGGTTTGAATGGTGCAGTGAGACTGCACTAACCTATATACTCCGCTCCTTTCTTTCTCTCTCCCTCTTGTCGCCCTCTCCCTCTTTTTGCCTCTCCCTCTCTTTTTGTTCCTTCTTCTCTGTCCTCTTTCTCTTTTTCTCTCCCCCTCTCTCTGTCCCCCCCCCACCCCATACCCACCCTCCACCACCACATTTTTTTTTTAAATAAATAGAATTAAATGTGTAATGTATGTGCATATATATAAGAGCTCTAATGAACATACTCATCTCTGGTCTCATTATACACGTATCCGTGGCGCCTGCCTGCCTGGCAGATTGAAGCACTCTCCTCCCCTCCCCACTTCTCTTTTTTTTCTGTTTTGTGTCTTCCTCTTCTTGGTGGTGGATAGGATGGGTTCCCGCCTCCCGTTGATTATGAAAGCAGATGCCATTGGACGTCCAGATTTGCACAGTCCCGTTCCCCATCCGTTCTGTCCCGACCCCAGCTTCTATCCTCTGTCTGGAGGCTGTGTCCCACTGACTTCTGCTTGAACCTCAACTCTGCAGATAACAAGGAAGCTGAGGAGGATGGAGAAAGTTCTGTATGGGTTTGTGTGGAGCTGAACACTGGTTGTGATAAGGGTGTGTGTGTGTGTGTGTGTGTGTGTGTGTGTGTGTGTGTGTGTGTGTGTGTGTGTGTGTGTGTGTGGCATGGCACGACAGGAGAGGCCGGTGCAGGTGGCTATCTGGATGGTAGGAGACCAGAGTTCCAGAGTCTAGAACAGACAATCTCTTTAATCACTCTTCTCTCTCTCTCTCTCTCTCTCTCTCTCTCTCTCTCTCTCTCTCTCTCTCCTTACTCTTTCAAATGCACACGCACATACACAGACATCCTGAAGGTATTCATAATAGTGTAATTTAGCAGGCAGGCGAAGGGTGATGCTATGCAGTGCTGGGGTCACACATTCACAACTGATTCACATGGTAATGCACAGAGAGGGAGGGAGCGAGGGAGAGTGAGCGGCAGAAGCGTCACATCTGTTCTCCCTGTTTGGATAAGACCTTGTACAGCGATTAAAGGCTGTTTGTTCTGGTATCTGTGTGAGTGGCGTGTGTGAAAGCCCTGGTCTTCTCTGCATGTTGTCAGCCAGATTAAACCTAATGCATCAAAAAGCCTCCATCGGCCAGGGAACAGGGGCAAGAGCATCCCCGCTCTGACGTCTCCATTAGTACGACAGGAACCCAGGCAGCATCGCTACTCAGCGCCAGGCTACGCTGCACACACAGGCACGGTATGCTAGTTATATTCCGATCGTCATTTAGTGCTGATCGTTGTTTCAAAGGAGATGTATTTTATTTGACCGTTGAGTGAACCACAACCTGGTAGTGAACTGAAGCTAGTTGAAGCCCAGCAGAGATCCCTTTCCCCTCAGCCTCACTCGTTCTGTGTTGATATTGACTGGAAAACAGAGAGCGATGGAGGCGTTAACTTACTGCGTGTGTCTGTGTGTGTGTGGGGATGCTTGTCTTGCATGTGTGCACTTGCATAGCTGAAACGGGGGATCCAAGGGGCTCATCTCACAAATAATAAAACATTTCCACATGTAGCAAGTGACCTGTTTGTCCAATCTACATAGTAGTAGGTGAATCAGACAGACAATGTAATTGTCACGCGTTTAAAATTTCTCAGCGGCGCAGGCGGCAGCCCGCCTCGGACTCCTCACCAAATTGGCTATCAAGTTCAAAGAAGTTAGGTGAATTAGTTCGGATTCAGATGGAGAGTAAATGAGTTGGATGGATAAAAAAAAAAGGCCCAAGTGGCGCACAAAAACGCCTCCAATAATGCTGTGTCTGATCGTGCCAAATTACAGCAGATCAGCGAAGCTACCACCTAGCCCTCGACTGACAAAACACCATAACATGCAGCAGTTAGCGCTAACGGCCTCCCAGCACCGCCGTGGTCCGACAGTGGCCTTGCTCCTTCTTCCTCCCCTCAGAGAATAGCGATAGTTCCTCTAGTCAGAGTGCCGGCCCTAGTCATGAGGCAGACGGACCCGAGAGCGTGGGCTCTTGAGTTCCAGTGTGTCAAATAATTAGGGTATATATAGCTGTACTGTACATAGGCTAGTAGGCTAAACTGCATTGTCTGCATAATGACTGGTTTTACGCAGCACAAACAACTTTAGCATTTTAGCTAATTAGCAACTTTTCCACTACTTACTACATTTTTTCAATCTTTTTGCGGCTACCTCGCATGTCAGCTAACTCGAACCCAAATCTTAACCCTTTTAGCTAACCCTTCCCCTAAACATAACCTTTTAACCTAACTCCTAAATTTAACCCTAACCTTAATCCAAAACACTAGCCTAGTTAACGTTAGCCAGCTATCTAACATTAGCCACCTAGCTAGAATTCGTAGCCTATTATACGTTTATTCAAATTCGTGACATATCATTTTGTGTATTCATAAATTGTAATTTGTAATACATCATGCGAAATGGGTGCTGGACCACCACGAATGATTAGATACCATACGAATGACACTAAATGGGGTGTCTCAGATGTACGGACAGAGTCATAGGAAATGCTATGAGACCAGGTGGATCGAAAGGCAGCCATGTGGATGTCACAATCTAAGATCCATGGACAGCGATCGGTCGTCTATACTTTGTGGCTTTTGAGCTGCTACGCCTGTGTGTGTGTGTGTGTGTTTGTGTGTGTTTCTATGTATTGTTATGTTTGGTTGATGGTGGCAGGGGGGATTGGTAAAAAGAAAACAACCCCACATTCCCTCTCTCTCCCTCTCTCTTGTTCTGTCTTTCTCTCATTGATCAGAAGCGTAGCAGTGATAGCCTGAAGGAGGCAGTGATTATCAGCTGTGGTCAGACCGGCCTATCTTAATGTCAGCCTCGAGGACCAGGGGGCAGCAGAGCTAAGGCAGACACACACACACACACACCGAGTAGAGATCAGGCTGGCAGCCCAGCAGATGCTAGCTCGAGGCTGCTCCACACCCGTTTGATACCGCAGCCCCTTTGTGGGAGAAGCTCTGTTTTTTTCCTCCCCTCTTCTTCCCCTATTTGGTTCCGAACGCAACTGTCTGCATCTAATCTCCCTGGGTGCTTTTATCATCAATTCCGTGCCTGTGATTTTGGGCTGTCTTTCTTTCGGTCGTGTTTTTATGAATATATGAAACTAAAGAGAGGAAGCTCGGTTTGATGTAAGGAAGAGGCCACGGCTGTATTCGTTTCGGCAGATAGGTGGCAGCCTTCTATCTTTTTCCCTCTCTCTCTCTCACTCTATCCTTCTTGCTCTCTCTTCTTTCTCTGCTTGTTCACACAGAATCACAGGGCTGCAAATGAACCTGTCACTTCATCATTTGACAAGATCTTCATTTTTATTCATTAGGACTTTGGCCGGGCCCTGGTTACGTCTGCCGCCATTTGCCTCGGCACTTTTCCTTTCGGCTTTCTTCTCGATCCTTCCCTGCATCCCCTCTTTCGTTTTGCCACTCCCTCTCTCCCTGTCTGTTCTCCCTGGTCTGCTGTGAACGGTAGAGCTTTGTAGGAGGTGCACTAGCCCTTGTTTGCGTAGCATAGCGCTAACTACAAGTGCTGATAGTATAGTGTGTGGGGGCAGGGGAGAACAGAACAGTGTGTGTGTGTGTGTGTATGTATGTATGTATAGGAGCCAGAGATCTCCATAAGCTAGCCGCCACAGCATGGAGCGATACAGTAACCAGATGAATGCACAGCCATCAGGGGGAGCTTTGCAGGGTGTTTGCCCAGATCAAGTCCAGACTCTGGGGGTTAGAGAGATATCACACATATGGAGCCTATGGAAATGGAAGGCTTTGTCACTGAAGAGCCCCCCCCCCCTAACCGAGACCACATACGGTATATTGGAGGAGATGAGTGGTATGCTCAACTCTCTGTCCCGTTTTCTTTCCTCCCTCCATTTCTACGACCAAATGGAAGCCTACGTTTCAGGGTAGAATTTTTCTTCCTTGTGTGGCAGAGGACATGGTTATTTCTCTTATTATTTTTGCTGTGTCATTTTTGAAAGGTTTTCAGTATTCACTAAGAAAAAGTAAATGGGTGCAAAGTGTTTATTTTCTTTTTACTTCATGGCTTCACTGTATTCCTTTAACTGGGTGTTGAGCCTTAACACAATTAGTGTGTTGGTAGTTTTTCCTGAAAAAACAATTGATAGCCTTAGATCGACAACTCCTCACAATATGGAAACGCACTGAGTGGCTCGACAATAACACAACTAAGGCCTTTCCAGGACGAAGACCATGCATAATGTGTAGTGTGTACAACCCTGTCTGAGAGGTTTGGGAGCTGGAAGTAAACAGAAAAGAGGGGGGGGGGGCATTTCCTTTCTCACCCTTTCATTCTGTCCCTCGTCACTGCGGTGTTTGATGCTCCCAAAGGGTAGTGCTAGTTGTTATATCTCCTATCTCTCTCATCCCTTTCTCTACGTGGAAGGAAAATGGTGCGGCGGAGGCTAATAATACCCCACAATTCATCCTACCATTACTGGACACCTGGTGACCAGCGAGCTTCTTTTCTCCCTCTCTCCTTCTCTCTGTCAAAAGGGCTGTTTTTCAGGCCTGATGTTAGCAAACCCACCACAGACTGGCATTGTAAGCAGATTATGAGTAATTGTATGTGTGTATGCCTTCTGATGGGGGAGGGGAGTGTCTGAATGAGAGAGATTCCTGCTGGCTGTTTTGTGCAACCTCAGAAAGGCAGGCAGGCACGGAGCCCCCACCCCATCCGGGGCTGTGGTCCTGCATGGGGGCCCGCTGAGAGGGGGTTTGATCTTGGCAGTGGCAGTTATGTTCCTGATCAAAATTGGCACCCCCCCCTCAGGAGCACCTGCAAACCGGGCCGACTTTACATTCAAATGGCCGCCTACTGCACTGCAGAGGACCACTGCTTTAGTTTAGCAAGCCAAGGTGGAGAGGGGGGGACTGGGTTGAATAATCAACACAAACAGTTCACTGGGGTTAATACAAAATGGAAGGGGGTGTGCACGTGTGTGTGTCCCTGTGTGTGTTTATACGTGTGCGTTCGTGTGTGTGTGCAGCATGTATCTGCACTCCTAAAAGACAAACTCATGCCTTTTATGCGCGCTTCAACCAAACAAAAACACAAAGCCCTGCATGACGGACCACGCTTGTCCAGGACGACTGGGTGATCTCTCTCTCTCCGAGGCTGATGTAAAGTTTTTAAACGGGTCAACTCTCGTATGGCCGTAGAGCCAGACGCTATTCCAGGTTGTGTCCTCAGGGCAATCTGTAATCCCCACGTTTCAAGCTGACTGTCATTCGTGTTCCCAAGAACTAAGGCATCCTTCCACAAGGACTACCGCCCTGTAGCACTCACATCTGTAATAAAAGAGTGCTTTGAAAGGCTGGTCATAGAAAACATCAACTCCATCATCCCAGACACCCTGACCCACTCGAATTTGCATGCCGCCCCAGCAAGATCCACAGACGACATAATCGCAATTGCACTCCACACTGCCCTCTCCAACCTAGAAAAGAGGATTACCTATGTGAGGATACTGTTCATCGACTACAGCTCAGCGTTCAACGTGTCCTCGAAGCTCCTTCTGAAACTGGACTTCCTGATGGCTGACCCCAGGTGGTAAGAGCAGGCAACAATACCTCCGTCGCGCTGACACTCAACACGGGGGCCCCCCCAGTGGGATTTGTTGAGCCCCCTTCTGTACTGCCTGTTCAACCACGACTCCCAACACCATCATCAAGTTTGCTGACGACACGACGGTGGTAGACCTGATCACCATCGGCGGTGAGACAGCCGACAGGGAGGAGGTCAGAGACCTGGCAGTGTGGTGCCAAGGCAATAAACTCCCTCAATGTCAGCAAGACCAAGGAGCTGATCGTGGACTACATGAAACAGGGGACGGTGCACATCCACATCGACGGGGCCGTCGTTGTGTATCTATTTATCCTGCTACTGGTCACTATTACTCCTGTTTGCCTGTACAGTGCCATTCAAAAGTTTGGACACCTACTCATTCAAGGGTTTTTCTTTATTTTTTACTATTTTCTACATTGCAGAATCATATTGACGACATCAAAACTATGAAATGACACATGGAATCACGTAGGAGCCAAATTAGTGTTGGAGTTCCCGCTCTTCCTTCACTCTGCTGTCCAAATCATCCCAAACCTTCTCAATTGTGTTGAGGACGGGTGATTATGGAGGCCAGGTCATCTGATGCAATTGCACTTCTTCACTCTCCTTTTTGGTCAAATAGCCCACACACAGCCTGGTGGTGTGTTGGTTCATTGTCCTGTTGAAAAGCAAATGATAGTCCCACTAACCAGATGCTGTCGTAGCCATGCTGGTTACGTGTGCCTTGAATTCTAAATAAACTCAGCAAAAGAAGAAATGTTCATTTAAAAAAAAAAGAAAGCTGAGGACACTAAAGAGGCCTTTCTTCTCTGAACAACACCAAAAGAAAGATGCCCAGGGTCCCTGCTCATCTGCGTGAACGTGCCTTAGGCATGCTGCAAGGAGGCATAAGGACTGCAGATGTGGCCAGGGCAATACATTTCAATGTCAGTACTGTGAGATGCCTAAGACAGCGCTACGTGTAACAACACCTGCACAGGATCGGTACATCCGAACATCACACCTGCGGGACAGGTACAGGATGGCAACAACAACTGCCCGAGTTACACCAGGAACGCACAATCCCTCCATCAGTGATCAGACTTTTTGCAATAGGCTGAGAGGCTGGACTGATGGCTTGTAGGCCTGTTGTAAGGCAAGTCCTCACCAGACATCACCGGCAACAATGTCGCCTATGTGCACAAACCCACCGTCGCTGGACCAGACCGTACTGGCAAAAAGTGCTCTTCACTGACTAGTCGTGTTTTTGTCTCACCAGGGACAATGGTCGGATTCGCGTTTATCGTTGTAGGAATGAGAGTTACACCGAGGCCTGTACTCTGGAGCGGGATCGATTTGGAGGTGGAGGGTCCATCATGGTCTGGGGTGGTGTGTCACAGCATCATCGGACTACGCTTGTTGTCATTGCAGGCAATCTCAACGCTGTGCATTACAGAG
>NC_088236.1:45485785-45563285 GCF_036934945.1 Oncorhynchus masou masou
ATGATTGTGTCCCACTTGTTGTTGATTCTTCACAAAAAAAATACAGTTTTATATCTTTATGTATGAAGCCTGAAATGTGGCAAAAGGTCGCATAGTTCAAGGGGGCCGAATACTTTCGCAAGGCACTGTGTGTGTGTGTGTGTGTGTGTGTGTGTGTGTGTGTGTGTGTATATGTATATGTATGTATATGTATGTATATGTATGTGTATATATATATATATATATATATATATATATATATATATATATATATATATATATGTGTGTATATATATATTTTTTTTTACTCAAACCACCATTGGGCCAGATAGGGCCCTCTCTGGACCACAGTCCATATGTTTGACACCCCTTGTATAAAATGAATAATTGATATAGTGAGCTATATTGTGTGCAAATGTTTTTTGAAAATCATACTATTTCATACTAATAGAATTGCTTAGAGAAATAGATTTTGTTTAACTAGTAATCATTATTTTTCTCAAAAAGTTAGGTGTAAAATTATTGACACCCCTAAGGATTTGTATAAATAATTGTTATTGTATTTTGGCCCATATTCCTAGCACGCAATGACGACATTAAACTCCACAAACTTGTTGGATGCATTTGCAGTTTGTTCTGCTTGTGTTTCAGATTATTTTGTGACCAATCGAAATGAATGGTAAATAATGTATTGTGTCCTTACGGAGTAACTTTTATTTCATATAAGAATATAATGTTTCTAAACACTTCTACAGTCATGTGGATGCTACCACGATTACA
This sequence comes from Oncorhynchus masou masou, assembly GCF_036934945.1. Lineage (NCBI taxonomy): Eukaryota > Metazoa > Chordata > Actinopteri > Salmoniformes > Salmonidae > Oncorhynchus > Oncorhynchus masou. The sequence goes on from NC_088236.1 coordinate 45,486,545, forward strand.
GATAATCCTGAATTAATCGTGAATAATGATGAGTGAGAAAGTTACAGGGTCAAAGATCATACTCCCAGGACATGCTAACCTCCCTTGTTATTGTTAATGGTGAGAGGTAAGCATGTCTTGGGGGCATGATCTTTGACCCGATGTAACTGTATAGCTCAGTATTTGAATGATTTATTTCATACAGTCATTGTTGCTCTTCTTTGTCAAGGGTGTCAATCATTTCAAACACACATATATATATATACAGTACCAGTCATTTTTTAGAACACCTACTCATTGATATGTTATACACTGCTCAAAAAAATAAAGGGAACACTAAAATAACACATCCTAGATCTGAATGAATGAAATATTCTTATTAAATACTTTTTTCTTTACATAGTTGAATGTGCTGACAACAAAATCACACAAAAAATATCAATGGAAATCAAATTTATCAACCCATGGAAGTCTGTATTTGGAGTCACACTCAAATTTAATATGGAAAACCATACTACAGGCTGATCTAACCTAGATGTAATGTCCTTAAAACAAGTCAAAATGAGGCTCAGTAGTGTGTGTGGCCTCCACGTGCCTGTATGACCTCCCTACAACACCTTGGCATGCTCCTGATGAGGTGGCGGATGGTCTCCTGAGGGATCTCCTCCCAGACCTGGACTAAAGCATCCGTCAACTCCTGGACAGTCTGTGGTGCAACGTGGCGTTGGTGGATGGAGCGAGACATGATGTCCCAGATTCAGGTCTCTGGAACGGGCGGGCCAGTCCATAGCATCAATGCCTTCCTCTTGCAGGAGCTGCTGACACACTCCAGCCACATGAGGTCTAGCATTGTATTGCATTAGGAGGAACCCAGGGCCAAACGCACCAGCATATGGTCTCACAAGGGGTCTGAGGATCTCATCTCGGTACCTAATGGCTGTGCGGCCCCCCAAAGAAATGCCACCCCACACCATGACTGACCCACCACCAAACCGGTCATGCTGGAGGATGTTGCAGGCAGCAGAACGTTCTCCACGGCGTCTCCAGACTGTCACGTCTGTCACGTGCTCAGTGTGAACCTGCTTTCATCTATGAAGGGCACAGGGCGCCAGTGGCGAATTTGCCAATCTTGGTGTTCTCTGGCAAATGCCAAACGTCCTGCACGGTGTTGGGCTGTAAACACAACCCCCACCTGTGGACTTTGGGGCCCTCATACCACCCTCATGGAGTCTGTTTCTGACCGTTTGAGCAGACACATGCACATTTGTGGCCTGCTGGAGGTCATTTTGCATGGCTCTTGCTGTGCTCCTCCTGCTCCTCCTTGCACAAAGGCGGAGGTAGCGGTCCTGCTGCTGGGTTGTTGCCCTCCTACGGCCTCCTCCACGGCTCCTGATATACTGGCCTGTCTCCTGGTAGCGCCTCCATGCTCTGGACACTACGCTGACAGACACAACAAACCTTCTTGCCACAGCTCGCATTGATGTGCCATCCTGGATGAGCTGCACTACCTGAGCCACTTGTGTGGGTTATAGTCTCCGTCTCATGCTACCACTAGAGTGAAAGCACCGCCAGCATTCAAAGTGACCAAAACATCAGCCAGGAAGCATAGGAACTGAGTAGTGGTCTGTGGTTATCACCTGCAGAACCACTCCTTTATTGGGGGTGTCTTGCTAATTGCCTATAATTTCCACCTGTTGTCTATTCCATTTGCACAACAGCATGTGAAATGTATTGTCAATCAGTGTTGCTTCCTAAGTGGACAGTTTGATTTCACAGAAGTGTGATTGACTTGGAGTTACATTGTGTTGTTTAAGTGTTCCCTTTATTTTTTTGAGCAGTGTATATGTATGTATATATATATATATATATATATATATATATATATATACATACATACATACATACATACATACGTGTGTGTATATAGATGGATAGATATCTATATTTATATTGTGAGGGGGTTGTTAAATATGTCCCCTTTTAATGACTGTGAGTACTGTGTACTTATTTATTTATCATCAAGCTCATGTTAAATGTTTTTTTATATATATGTGAAGTTGTGTTAATATGCGACAGTCTGTGTGTGTATGCACTGTGTGCAGGCTGTGCCTAATAGAGGTGGCGTGTGAATGCAGCCTTTCATTTAGAGCTCCTTTAATGGGCTGTGTGGAGTCTTTAGCAGTGGCTCGTCTCAAGCCCTTCCTTGTGGATAATTGCACTTTGAGTCCTTAGCCTCCCCTTTCGCCTGAAAACCAAGCTCATTGCAGCCAAAAGAACCCCCCACAAAAAAAATCCCAAGTTGTCCTTGTGTAGAAAAGTAGATTCTGCACTTCAACACCTTTTCACATTAATATTTGTGATGGGTCCATTCTGCGGCCAGAGTTTCTGTTCTCCCCCCTTTGTTCCTGCGTTTGATGTAATGGAGGCAAGGACAAAAAGGAGAGCAGGGAGAGTGTGTGAAAATGGTAGTTAAGTGGGCTTAAGGGGTGCTTCAGTACTTTCTGAAAGGCTGGGCCTCTGAATGGCCTCTCAGAGTGCTGAGCTGCAGTGTGGTAAACAAGACAGGTTCAGCACAAAGGTGTGCCTCAAATGACCCCCCCCCCCCCATCCCACCCCTGTGACATCTGGCCAATCCCAGGAAGATCTGGATGCTTCTCTCATCTCTCCTCCTCCACTCCCCCACACGTTTTGTCCCCCATATCTTTTCTCTTTCTTTTTTTTTTTTTTTTTGTAGCTGGAAGGAGGGTTTGTTTTTGTAGTCCCGTGTGTGTGGGGTTACCCCCAGCTAGCCTCATCCCCAGTTCCTGGGTGGCTCAACTCTTTTGTTTGCTTAATTGCGATGAGTATAATGTACTAGTCTCTCGGAGGTCCGCGCAAGACAATTAGACAACCCAGCAAATTTAATGAGACACCGCCAGTCGCCCACAATCCCCCAGCTTTTGGAGCCACCCTGGTCCATTGGCACTGGCAGAGGGGGAATATAGTGGTGTGTGTGGGTGTTATGTGTATATGTGTCTCGTAGAGTGTGGGTTGCCTGAATAAATAAAAGAAAAGGTGTCTTGTTTTCATTTGAACATACTTTTTTGGGGGGTGATTCCCGTGGCTGGTCCACTCGGGGTTTGCTCCCAATCCAGTGGAGGATTCGTGCTTCCCCGGTAGGCAGGCATTCCTGGGAATGGGCCGGTAATGAGCAGCGATTATCCCTTGCACCCAGGGATTGGAAGGAGCACTTCACGTTGTCATTCCCGTAAGCAAGAGGGATCGCCGCAGGGCCTCAGTGACTGATGGACCCTGGGGTGGGACGACACAGGCCCCCTCTCTCTCCTGCCCTGCACCAGATACAGATAAAGACAGCCGGACCAAATGGGAAATATTATTAAGCCAGTTATTATATCCCTTCTCTCTTTGCCGTATGGAGATGAATTAATAACCGCACTTCGCCATAGTCAAGTGATCCTAATTCGCAAGCGCACATCTACACTTGTATGAAGTTGTGAAGGGCAGTGTTTTTTCCCCCCCCGCCCGCGCTCCTTTTCTCCTCACTAATCACGCTGTTACAACAAAAGACGGCTCCATTATTACGTCTGCAGCCCAGAAGAAAGGAAATGGGAAAGGGACAGGGGTTGCCGTCGCCTGACACCCCACGATTAATCTTCCGGTAAGCGTTGTCAGCCAGAAACAGACACAAATGGATCACTCGCATTAACCGGGGGAGTGTAGGTAAGGGCTTTAACAAGCGTTTACCAGAGTTCATTTTCTCTCTAATGAAGAGGGGAATAAGCGACTTAAAGGTCTCTCCTCTCGGCTGAGGAGGAGAAGAAGGATGAGAAGGAGCAGGATGAGGAAGGGGGAAAAAAAAGGATGATCTGCTCACTGCAGGCGCGTGTGTGTTTGAGGGAGGTTGTGTGTGTTCTGGTGGTCAGGCGTCGCCTGAGAGAGAGAAAGAGCAGAGAGCCCTGAGCCGACTGTGCTGTGGCCCCTGAGTCCTTGGTCTACATCACTCTCGTCCTCCGCTTTAATGAGAGTAGCAGCCAACCAGATGAGCCCACTGCTGCCACTTTACTAGCCCGCCTGGCCCTACCCATTTGACCCCTCCACACCTGACTCGTGGTCCACCCGTCTGTCTGTGTTTGTTGATCAGTAGCGGCAGGACTCGTCAGCTACTCATCTCTGACCAGGACAGCGCTGGGTAATGGTACCACGCCTATACACTGACCTGCCCATCCATGTCTGTGGATGTCGGGAGATGACGTGGTAACTGTGAGCGCTGTTACCTTCAAGTAGCTTTCTGTTTTGCTAGGGCACTGTGGACGGGAATGGCGGATGGGGATAAGCGTCTGCCTCTGATTCCAAAGGTTGCAAGTTGTTTTTGAGATTTTGGTCTTACGCCTATCCCAAACCTTAACCCTAAACTCAACCATACAGAGTTAATGCCTAACTTTAAGATTTTGGAGTTAATCCCTGAATTTAACCCTTATCTTAATAATGTAACCTTAAATATTTCAACATTTGATGTTTTCAGCTACTTCGAAATTTGACATTTGCAAAACATGGATGAACGTCTAATTCTGACGTGAGACTGTGAGAGCTAGTTGAACCTGCCTCTATACTGTCATCGGCATGGCAAAGACGAGACAAGCACACTTTAGACAGCCCACTACCCTTATAGGAGAGTCCCATGGGTTTTGAGTGAGTATGATATTGTTGAGGCCAAGATGCCTGTGAGGAGGACAAGAGGGGGGTGTCTGCCCTTATGGGAATGAGCTTGGCGACACTCACAATCTCGCACACATTGTTTGTGAACTATTTGCACACACCTACAGAGCAGTAGGAGTTTCGCAGATCCACACACGGTTGTCTCGCACCCCGACACCCCAACCCAGGGGAGAGTGAGAGGGAGACGAGGGAGGACAAAAATCTCAACGGGGAGATGTATTTATGCAGGATGTATAATACATGTCTCTCTCTTTTCCAAGCTGTCTGGCCTGTTGTCATCTGACCAGGTCTGGCCAGGCAGACAGACAGACAGACGGGCGTACGGGCGGGGCCAGGGTATGTGATATAAGGGGTAAGTTTCCAGGACATCTCAGCAGCCCAGTCCCAGAGGTAGCCTAGCGAACACACAGAGAGACAGGCCCGTTGAATAGCTAATGCCGCCCCTGCCCCCTCTCGTCTTGACACATGCTGGATAGAATAGTGATGGTTTGGAAAGGCCAGCTCCATAATAAGAGGGATGCTGGACAAGTATCAAGTATTTAATTACATTGTGAAGTAGTTGTTTGTTTCTTCAGGTCAGTCAAGGACCTAGTTTTGATGTATTTTGAAGTGTTCTGCTGCTGGTTAGTTAGAGATACAGTTCATGTTAGGGTTACAGAACAGGCTACCTTATTGGATGGGTACTATAGCGATACAACTGTATCTGAATACTTGAAACAACGTGTGTAGACCTTCGTATTATGGATGTAATGATTTATTGTTAGTTATCGGTATTTCCTTGTTTTCTATTATTTGGGGTTAAAGTCCAGGAGAATTTCTAGGATCACTCGTCTTTCCGCTGGTGTGTGTGGAACACTCTTGATAAGGGAGTAAGCCTGTCCGTTCAACAGTTGATAAGAGTTAGAAGGATTTGCGGGACATTGTTTTCCTCTGAGTCAAAGCACCGTTAAAAAAATGGCTCTCGTCTCCAGTGCTACGTGGACATCATTGCAGCGATAGCAGCGCTCGCCGACCCCCGAGTTTGACGACAACGAGAGAGAGGCTTGTCTCTTTATCACGCCGTCTTCTGCAGACTCCTGCAGGAGACAAGGAAGCGAAGATGCTGTTTCACCCCCCCCCCCCCCCCACGCCTAAACATTTTTAATTATATCTTCTCCCAAGTAGTGTGCCTCAGTAACCAAGGAGCTGACATTGATGCATGTGCTGATAAATCCGCAAACACTGGGAACGAGATTAACAGCGATTTTGAGGAAAGGTTGACAGCTAATTTTGCGCAGTGGTCGCGTCTCATTTAGGAGTGATGTTTTTTGATAGAGCGCCACGCCAGAGATTTCGGCGTCTCACGCCGGGGAGGGATGCGCGACTCTAATGCGAGGAGTTCCGCGGCATTAGCGTTTTTGAGATTGTTTTTCTTATTTTCCTCTTCCTTCTCTCTCTCTCTCGCCCTTACCAAGCATCCCCCCCCCCCCCCACCTTTGATTGTGCAAAGCTTAAGTTCGGATAAAATATTCACCGCCGTGTGGGTTTACCTTGCTTCATTTGACACGACTTGAATATGGGGAGTACCTGTGGTCACATGTCAGCGACCACAGAGGGAAAAGGCAGCATTTTGAAATAATTCCCTTAATCACAAGCAATGACAGGAGTAGCAACCTTTCTGTTTCTCTCTATGGTACTTGTTATGTGTGTTTTGAATATATTTGCAGGACATGGGCTGTTTATGGTAAATGAGCGTTTCATTGTCCTTCTATTGCATCTATTCTGTCTATCTGTTGTCGATGCGTGTCCATCTGTCTGCTCCATCTAATCGTGACTTTGATGAGAGAGAGAGACAGAGAGACAGAGAGAGAGAGAGAGAGACGATCTTTGTGCTTGATCATTTCTCTCAATAGATAGACACAGGCAGATAACAGTCATCTGCCACATCTGTATCCCCGTGTTTTCAAATGGAGACGGGCCTCGCAAACCACTGCCCCCTCCTCCTCCGCCCTCTTGCCAGCAAATGTTGTGTCTGTACGGAAGAAACATCTTGTAGTTTTTCTCTTGTTATTTTCTTTTATGCCCGTCCTATTTTTTATCGCATTCTTTTTCTCTCCAGCCTTTCGCGCCTCCCCTCTCAGTGTCGGCTCCCCTATCTTCATTTGCAGGCAGCTGACAGCTTCTTTCATTTTTCTTTGTCCCAATTTTTTTTTTTTTCTCTCTCTCTTTTTTCCTTTTTTTTCTCCATCCGTCCCTCTCCATCTGCTTTCGCTTTTGTTTGCTCGGGCCCTCTCTCATCCCAACTTGATAATGAGGAATGTGGTGTGACCCTGACCTCCATCGGCATGGATACGACCCCTGACCCTGCCATGTGACCCCCAGTCCCCATTTTGACAGCTTGATTAATTACCTAGTGTTATGATTTATGAGAAAGCAGTATGTAAAAAATAATAGACAACAGGTGGTCTTCAAATGTTATTATATTTTTTTAAGAGGGTGTCGCTAGTTGTGGTGGTGTGATGGGACGGGGCATTTATTTTAGGTCTGCCTTGAACGGTTAATTGCTTAAAACCTATTTTCGGGAATGTCCGAGGTTAATAGGAAACTATGAGCTTGGTTTATCTTGTTGTTTCAAGGAAGACTCTTCCGTACGTGTGTAGGCCTATGTGTATGCCCCTTTGTAGAGGATAAAGGGGATTCCATCATGTTTGCGTAGCTCCATGTGTGTCCTCTCAAGCATGTACTAAGCCATGTGTTAAGACACTATGGAAAATGCTCTGTATTACACACACACACACACACACACACACACACACACACACACGCACGCAGTCCTTCAACGCTTTTTTTCTTTCTGAGGTCACATCCTGAGAAAATTGCCAGAGTAAATGGCAGGGCAGAGCTGCAGCCATGCCTGCTGTTAACACTTTAAACAGATGTTGAGACTGGCTGCGGCCAACTCACCTGACTCTTGTACCTATGGTGCAGTTCTAGTGACGAGATGGCAGGTTACCATGGTAAATATCATGTTTCATCAGGCTAGCATGACATGTAGCCTGGTACACACACTTACTACTAAAGAAAGCAAGTTACATGATGCTTTCATATGGTTTTGTATGGTCACACACACACATATATAAATACATAATCAACAATCCCAGCAGGACCACCAGCTTGCCCCTGGCCCTCACTTTCTGGCCACAATAACAGTGCAGAGGTCAAGGGATTCCACTTTAACCCCTAACCCCTAAAGGTCGCCCAGGGCCTGTGGTGTTCACTAAGATTAATACCTGGGCCTGGTTACTAGGATCTCATTATTCACCCCCAGACATCCCCAGATTACAGCCTGGATGTCAGATCACAGCTCCGGAGCCAGTCACGCCTCCTCAAGCCCAAGCCACTAGTCCCAGCCCCTAATCCCAAACCCTTGCCTCCAAGCCCTATAGCTGCTGAGTGACCAGATGTAGACCGAGGGGATCAGGCATCACGTGGCCTCAGGGGTTTGGCTTCCTGTCGGTCAACTTGAGGTACGGTTATGTGTGGTTGTGGAGGTGTGTGACCCTTCTCTTTAGTGGTTTACAGTTCTCATTGCTGGTGAAAACAGTAACTACAACAGAGGGGAGTTGTGGACATTGTGCCTGCCATCTCTCCCCGTACAGTCTTGCTCATACAGAGACACGCACGCGCATCTGTCATACAAAGATGCATACATAACAAAGGTATGGACAGTGTGTAATGCTTAGGTTTGCTATGGGGATGTGTTTGTGTGATGTAGTGATTTATAGAAGCCCTTCACTGGCCCTGGTCTGTTGATTCTCTGCATACTGTATGCCCCCCCCCCCCACACACACACACACTTGTCACCAGTTGCCTCCAGAACCATCCTCCGGTGGCCCTGTGCCGGGCCGAGCCGCCTTCTGCTTCCCCTGGCCGTCTCCCCCACTGGGGTGCACAAGACTCTGATTTATACATTAAATAGTTGGACAGGAAAATAAGGAGGCACCAATCATTCCATGATCTATATCTCCCCTCCATTAAAAATGGATGTGTATGCTGAGGGAAGACAATAGAATATATAAATCACAATGCTAACAGCGTAAGAATGGGGATTTGTATTTATTTCCAGCTAGCCCTACCTCAGTGTGTCTTTGTCTCCCTGGTAAGGCCTCGGAGCTGTGTGGACCTCAGGAACAATCTACTGTACAGACACGTACTGTAGGTGACTGATCTGATACCCAAGGATACACCACTATGACAGTGCAATACGAGGTTCTCAGTGTATTTGAGGGGTAAATCATCTTTCTAGATGATCTACTCAACGAATGTTCTGCTTTTTACGTTCCACCTGTTCCTCTGTTTAATCTCTAACGTTGAGTCAACGTTGATCATCTGATCAACACACGGTGAAAACTATAGCAGGCTGGTTCGTGTAACCACGGGAACACAGGAGTGTGTGTGTGTGTGTGTGTTCACTGTCACTTCACCGTGAACGCTTGACACGTTGGCCTCCTGTATTTGTTTATTTTTTGACAAATGACTTCTGTAACATTTACTTGCACAATCGATAGCTCTGACAAATTCCACCTGACCGTTGATTAATGCTCCGTCCAGCCCCCACCACCACACCCCCACGGTGTGCCGCGCGGAGAGCTGATGAAGCAGTGTGTGTGCTAGTGTATGCATCACCATAGGATGGGCTCTCCGAGAGTGTGTGTCTGTGTGTGTGTGTGTGTGTCTAAATCTCTGTGTGTGTAGTTTCATCAGACAAGAGGAATTCAGTATCAGCCTAATCTCTTGACATGTGTTGTGGAGTTAAAACAACCACAGTCCTTGTGTGTTGAAATGGATGGGTCTTACCATAGTGTGGTTCAATGGAGGCAAATCCATGTTATTGGTTGTCTTCCTCAAGCTCAAATATGCCTGGGACTTGCTATAGTTTGCTTATACCCACACTGCTATTTTCATCCCTTCAAATCACATTTTATTTGTCACATGCACCGAATACAAACAGGTGAAGACCTTACCGTGAAATGCTTTACTTACAAGCCCTTAACCAACAAGTTCAGAAATTATTATTAAGTAAAATGTTTTAATTAAGAGCAATAATACAATAACGAGGCGATATACAGGGGGTACCAATACTGAGTCAATGTGCGGGGGTACAGGTTAGTCGAGGTAATTGAGGTAATATGTCACGGTACAATACCTGTCAAAAGTTTGGACACACATACTCAGTCAATGGTTTTTCATTCTTTTTACTATGTTCTACTTTATAGAATAATAGTGAAGACATCAAAACTATGAAATAAGACATATGGAATTGTGTAGTTCTCTCAACCAGCTCACCTGGAATGCTTTTCCAACACTCTTGAAGGAGTTCCCATATATGCTGAGCACTTGTTTGCTGCTTTTCCTTCACTCTGCAGTCCAACTCATCCCAACCCATCTCACTTGGGTTGAGGTCGGGTGATTGTGGAGGCCAGTTCATCTGATGCAATTTCTGAGGCTGGTAACTCTAATGGACTTATCCTCTGCAGCTGACATACCTCTGGGTCTTACTTTCCTGTGGCGGTCCTCATGAGAGCTAGTTTCATTATAGCGCTTATCATAGCGGTTTTTGCTACTGCACTTGAAAAAACTTGACATTTTCCGCATTGACTGATCTTCAGGTGTTAAAATACTGATGGACTGTTGTTTCTCTTTGCTGATTTGAGCTGCTCTTTCCATAATATGGACTACTATTTGGTAAAAGACCATCTTCTATATACCAACCCTACGTTGCCACAACACAACTGATTGTTTCAAACGCATTCATTCCACAAATTAACTTTTAACAAGGCTCACCTGTTAATTGAAATACATTCCAGGTGACTACCTCGTGAAGCTGGTTGAGAGAATGCCAAGAGTGTGCAAAGCTGTCATCGAGGCAAAGGGTGGATACTTTGAAGAATCTCAAATATAATATATTTTGATTTGTTTAACACTTTTTTTGGTTACTACATGATTCCATATGTGTTATTTCATAGTTTTGATGTCTTCACTATTATTCTACAATGTCAAAACGAAGAAAAACCCTGGATTGAGTAAGTGTATCCAAACTTTTGACTGGTACTGTACAGGCAGGGGTCATCCATTCTATTGGAAACGGAGTGGATCAGAAAGAGTGAATGAGAGTAAGGGAGCGTAGAGAGGGCCTCGGGAGATTTGGGCTATCTTCTCTGGTGTCAACCAGCTTCTACAGTAGCTCAGAAAATGAAAGCAAGCTAAATGTAGCCGAGTTGCTGAGATGAAATCGTCCAGGAGACGTATAAATAATTGAGATGTGAGGGAGCCTTTGCTTTGCGTCAAGTGTGTTGCTCCTATTGCTGACGCGTGTGTGTGTGTTTGTGTGTGCGTCCGCGCGGAGGTGCTGAAAATAAACAGGACCAGAAGAGGGGGGGGGAGAGAAGGAGAGATGTTAAGTCAGACATGAAAAGATTCCGAGGCACAGGGGGATATGAACCACTCCTATTCTCCTCACTTCCTCCCCAACAACGCTCCACTTTGAACTCCTGTATAAATATTCAGTTGAGCCTGTAAACAATATCTAAATGAGCACACATCCCATGCCAAGGTTAAACTTCCTTGTTTTTCCCCGCTCTGAACAGAACTTGACTTGTTAGATAAGGTTACTGTGGATTAGGACATGGCCTAATTATGCTAATGTTGATCGTTATTATAAACACAGTGAGGATCACAGAGAGCAGTTCAGGTTGTTATTGAAGGCGGCATTGAATTGACTGTCTCTGTACAGTAATAAACAATGTTGTTGTGCGAAGACACCTGCTGTCTATGAGACAATCAATTTGGTGTGGTTGTGGTTGTGGGTGCTTTTTTTGGTGTGAGTGTGTGAGTGAGTGTGTGAGTGAGTGAGTGAGTGAATCTATTTACTCGGGACAGTAGTGTAGATAGCCACAGGAACATATTAGGTCAGCAACAGGATCTGAACGGTTAGTCCTTAATAATGCTGGCATTGTGGTTAGGCTATTAGCTGGTCAAAATGAGGCTACATGGTTTTCAGTGAATTTGTGTCAATCAAGAAGCTCGTCTGTAGGAAAATTCTCAGCGTCAAAAGAGTGATCAAATGATAATCCTACAACTATATGTGTATAGAAGGGCTGGTCTTGGGGTGTGTGAGAGAGATGGGGTTGGGGGTGTAGAAGGGCTAGTGGCGGGGTGTGCGAAAGAGGGGTTGTGGGTATGTGTATATGTGAGAGAGGGTTGGTGGGGGGGGGGGGTACAGTGTCTTAATCTGACAGTGCTTTGTGAGCTGTGTGGTTTCTGGGAGAGACGAGGAGAGGGGATAATGGGCCCCTGGCTGCTGAAAAAGCCCACGTGGAGCCGGAGACAGGCAGGGTCACCCAGAGCAGGGGTGGCCCTGAGAGAGAGGGGGGCCTGCCTCAGCCCAGGAGGGGCCCATTTCATATAACTGTATTTTCATTCCCGCATGCTCCACCACCAGGGCTTCTCTATGGGCTCAAAGAGTATCTCTCTCTCTCTCTCTCTCTCGCTCTCTCGCTCTCTCGCTCTCTCTCTCTCTCTCTCTCTCTCTCTCTCTCTCTCTCTCTCTCTCTCTCTCTCTCTCTCTCTCTCTCTCTCTCTCTCTCTCTCTCTCTCTCTCATATATATATATTTATATATCCTCACATACACATAATAATTACATATATCCTCCCATGCTTTCTACCTGTATCTCAGGTATTAGTGTAAGGCTTTATTAAGGTTTCATCCCAATAGAACACATTGTGGAAGCATCATTATCTGCTGAATTAGCCGTGAATGTGTGTTCATGAATTGAGACTGAGTGTCTCGATGTGGCTTTGATTCCCCACGTTCATTTTCCAGGTTGGTCTTTTTTTCTCCTCTGTCTGCCTTGGTGCCGCCTATCCCCAGTGTCGCCTCCAGACATGTTGCCGCCTTGTCTCCCTCCCTCGCCTTCTGATTGGTTGGACGGTGGCGAGCGCGCCTTTGCCCTCTGCCTGTCAAGTCGCGACAACCAATCACTGGAGGGCTATCACAGAAACAAGGAAGTATAGCCGATGGTGTCGGTACAGGGAGTGTCAGCTGCCCTGATATTAACACAAGAACAACCCCCCAATAGGGATTAGACAGAGCGTTGCCAGCCGTAGCTGATAATGTAGCGAGCACATACAGATCCCCTCTCACATCAGTGTACAATGCCATCGTGTACACATTTGTATACACGTTGATACACCCATCTTCCTGAAGCTTACATACTACAATATATTTTCCTTAAAGCGCGCGCACACACACACACACACACACAATCATCCCCTTTCCTACCCACATGCCCCCTTGACCACTATCAGCCATGCTTTGTACCTGTCAAGTGCCTGTCCTTTTTTGCTGTGCCCAAAGGCCGTGCTTGCTACATGAGCGCTCACACATCAAAGACTCTATACACACACACACGTGCACGGTTTCGGCCGCCTCTCTCCACTCACACAAGTGAGACACGTTTCATTTCATTACAGCCCAACTGTGAACATGGAGATAGCGTCTTCTTAAAGGGATGCCTTAGCCTATTTAAAAAAATAAAACATTTTTTTGTCAGCCTCCTTTAAACCATGCCACTGAAAAGGCAGACAATGGTGCGTTACCGTTACACTGTCTCGTGCCAAATATGACCACAGTCTGACCGCGTAGCTTTATCAAAGCGGGTTGGGTCCAATAAACATAAACGGCCCATCGATATTTCCCCGTTGACGCGCAGCATTTGCGTTTTCTCCTTTGTCGATGCGTATCTGCACTTTCTCTGCGAACTGATTAGACCCGTTGATGGCGCTGAAAGGGATGTATAATAAGATCTGTGTGTGTGAGATGTCAGGCTGATACTCAGCGCGGCGTTAGTGACACACTGGGAGATGGAGGAGGGCAGAGACTGACGGCAGAGCAGGGCTTCCTGAGCGGCGGCCTTTGTTGTGCTATCTGAGGGGAGTCGGCTGGTCTTCGACAGGCCCGACAAAGGAGCGCTAAAGAGCGTCCGGAGAGGGGTGACGGGGGTGCGTCCCCCTCGGAGGGGCCTGGGTGACCCCTCTGACCGCTGCCCTCTGGGCCAGGGCTCTGTGTGGCGGTGGCACAGGGCACTCAGGGGCATGGGAAGGGTGTGTGTGTGTGTGTGTGTGTGTGTGTGTGTGTGTGTGTGTGTGAAGCTTATCCTGCAAAGCACTGCGTAAAGAAACACTGACGCAACATCAGTGTCCACACCAAGCGAGAGCGTGAGATTGTTTTCACCGCTGACAGGCAATCGAGACAATCAGCGCTAACTAGGGTAGTAATTATATTCATGTGTAATAGTACTTCGTTATAAATTATACATATCATTTGTTGTTAAATACAAGTTCATCAATTTTTTCCCCCTAATTACATAGCGATGGCACCACCTTTAATGAAAAAGACCTTGTACTTACTGTTGGCATTCACTTCATAGATATTCAAAACACCAGAATACATTGATGATTGAATAAATAAACTCTGCAGTTCAGCCTCTTAACTCTCTTTCGCCTTAGTGTAAAATGCCTTTGTTGTTGGACAGAACCGGAGAGCGAGGAAGAGACCCAGAGACCAATGATTGCCTGAGACCTTTCTCTGTCGACGTAACGGATGGTTTCCGACTAGGCGATGAACCCATGGCCCTACTGCAGAAGTCTGTGATGCTGGAGGATGCAGGGTGATGCTGGGGAGCACCGGTCCCTCTCACAGTAATGCTTCAGGGTGACTGGGCAGCACTAAGGGTTAGCCACAATCAGCCCAGGCAGGGCTGGGCCACACAGGGCTAGCATTAGCTCAGTAGGCCTTATGTTGTTCACCCATTAAAGCTTTGCCCTATATGCTGCGTAGATCTTAGGCACATGGATTGATGGATGGATGGGTTGAACACTTCGTGTTTCTGTGAAGGTACTCTCCCTTTATCCATCTCTCTCTTCCCCAATCCACTTCTTTCTTTCTTTCTTTGTCTTTTATTTCCGTCTCTCTCTCTCCATCCACCCTCGCCCTTTGTCTTGTCCTCTCTCCCTCTCGCTCTCTTTCTCTCTCGTTCCTCGCCTCTGATTGAGAGGAAGACAGTGTTGCCAGTCATTTTTCCAGCCTGCCACCAGTGGGCAGTGGCACAGAGCTGGAGAGGACCTCCTCTCTCCCATCTTCCTCTCGTCATCCTCTCCGGTCGTAAGGTCCGTGTGAACTGCTCCGTGGTGCCTGTGCCAACAAAGACAGCCCCGGGCCTGTGCTGAACTGAGCTAAGCCTCTTTAATAGAACCTGACCTATTACTTTAACCCTCCCTCCCTCCCACTGCAGATAGCTAGTATGCCCAAAAGAGGAGGAAGATGAGAAAGACGTCTCCCTCCCTTCCAGCTCCGCTCCCAGCCCAGGTGGGGCTGTGGTGCGGGGCCGTATGTGCAGCACCTAACACACTGTAAGAAAATTAACTTAAGTCAGAGCCAACAGCCGATGAACTCCTCTAGCTAAAGAATCCTATAAGCTCCCTAATAAAAGGCTTCTTCCGAATAACGTCAACGTGTGGGTCTATGCTCTATATCAATGTGTGTTATGATGTGTGGAACAATGGGTTTTATAGGGCTGTCAGTTATTTGTTTTGATATTGTTTGACTTGTTTTAATGGACAGCTGTCAGTGATGTCACTTTGATGGTGATCCTGTACTTAGTTTGGTAATGACCATGTTATTTTTAGAGAAGCAAACTGGAAAAACAAATGTTTTTAATCACGTTTGTTTCATTTAGCAACTTCTCTGTCGGTCTTAATATTGTGATTCAATTCATTCTTACTTTATTTTCTATTTTACAGCTTCCTTAAAAGTCTCTGCTGATTTAAAAACTGAATTATTTATTTCATTGAATATATTTAAACTCAAAATATTTGTCTAGCAATTAAGGTGTCGGTGTCAGAGATTTTGCAAAATAGTTATGACCTAAAAAGCAAAAATAGATCCTAATAAAGTATGCCCTTAATTAATACTTGTGTAAAATCGTTATATAATTGCTGGTGAAAGTACTCCCACAACTGCTGCAATTTGTTCAGATTTGTCTTATTTGAGAGTGTCTGAAAGTTTGATTGGAATAATCCTAAAGGGAGTGGTGGGAGCTTTGGCTAAAACCGTCGGTCGGAGAGAGTGTGAAAATAAGAATCATTTTATAGTCTGGGGATGTGTGAAAGTGTCATTTTGCTGTTGTCAACACACACCAGGTGCTAATGTGTGGGGCAGGTTTGACATGGACGGGCGGAAGAGGGACACACACATTGTGTTAACACTTATTAAAATGGAGGAGACGTGCTGCAGTGTGTAGACAGTGTGTGTGATGGCGTCTCTGGGAGGAATCAGAGCGAAATTTCCTCACTTACTCCTACACTTGTCTTCAAAAAACCTTTTTGTCAGTTCAGATCTGCCAATTTGTTGTGTGTGTGTGTGTGTGTACAGAGGGAGAGTGTGTGTGTGAAGTGCTGCCAAAATGGAAAAGGAATCCCTCCGTTTCCTGCTTTAGTTTGAGAGTGCTTGGGATAATAAACACACTTAATTAAAAATGTCTTCAGAGTTGAAGAAGTCACTAAGGCCTTGTGAAAACTTCCCCTGACCATAATATTTTCTGCCTGTTTCAATTCCGAACAACTTACAGGACATTTTCTGACATCCTTATCTTAGTTTTACAGCATAATACCATTTAGAATTTGTTTGTTCATTTGTATTTTGTTTCTGTTAAATGTTGTATGTCCCTTGTTATCCTCACAACTTGAATTGCAGTTACACGCACGCACACGCACACGCACACACACACACACACACACACACACACACACACACACACACACACACACACACACTGATCACACACATGTCTACGACAGCCCCTAACTCTTGAGATGAGTGATGGAGGGGTCAATTTGTTTTGATAGTAAGTGACACCTGGCCTTTGGACCCAATGCTATTCACTAGCTGACTCCTGTCACTGAGTTCTAATCCTGCACCCAATAGTTCTGCTGTTCTGACTCCTACCATACCAAGTCTGTCTGTCTGTCTCTCCCCTACCACCCTGGCACAGATGCCTCTCACTATTGGCCATACAATAACTCACTTTGATTATTGTATGGGCATCAACTGCATTCACCTAAACACACGCACGCACACAAAAAGGCGGATGTGTGGACTCTCTAACATTTGTGTGCGTTGTCTTCCAGGAAGGCTACGGTGTGATGGTGCTCAACCCCAATGAGAACCACCTGGAGGTGGAGAGGCCGACCAAGCCTGCGCCCCTGCCCTCCCCCGAGGCCTCGGACGAACCCGCCGAGAAGCGAGAGCGCAAGGACGACCGGGAGAGCAAGAAGAAGAGGGACTTCTACGAGAAGTACCGCAACCCGCAGAAGGAGAGCGAGACCGAGCAGATCCCCATACGAGTGAGCGAGGGACGGGCGGTGGTGGAGGAGGATAAGAAAGGGATAGACAGCGTCCTAAAAGAAAGGATGGGGGAGGTGGAGAAAGGAGAGGGTTACAGAGGGAGGAAGGAAAGGAGGGGGGGGGGCGGGTGAAGAGGGAAAGAGGGGCTCTCTTGTGTGGTCAGGCTGTGTGGAGTGTTAACCACATGGCGCTCTCTCTCTTTCAATTTTCTCTTCCTTTCTCTCTCTCGCTCGCTCGTCAGAGCAACTCTGTC
This sequence comes from Oncorhynchus masou masou, assembly GCF_036934945.1. Lineage (NCBI taxonomy): Eukaryota > Metazoa > Chordata > Actinopteri > Salmoniformes > Salmonidae > Oncorhynchus > Oncorhynchus masou. The sequence continues at coordinate 45,503,937 of NC_088236.1, forward strand.
CCCTCAAACTGTTGACCGCTGGGATTATTGTCTTCCAAACACACACCATATATACACACACACACTAGCACATCACACATTGTCCACCTTCCCATAGACTCTCGTTCCTCGTCTCTGATTGATAATGGAATATTTCAGGGATCAAAACAAATACGTACAGCGTTATAGGAAATGGATCCGAAGGTGCCTCAATTCAGTCCTTCCATCACACCTAACATAACCAGACTAAGGTGACGTCGTCTTCAAAGGCACAGACCTGTTGTCCATCCACACAGACCTTGTTTCTCTTTATCGGGTAGAGCGTTTGTTGGGTGCTCTGTAGAAGGCCAGTAGTTGTTGGTTTTAACGTGATGAGAATGTAAGGGGATGCTATCCTCTTTGTCTCGTCTCGGGTTGATGGCTGTAGCGTCACACCAGTGTGCGTGTACATGTGCAGGCGTGTGCGTATACGTATCCATACGATTTGTGCTGTACGTTCGTGCACGTGCACGTTTGCGTGTGAGAGATGTCACTCGGTTGCCTCTGACAGGCCTTGTGGTCTCACTGGGACTGACGGGCTGTGTGTGAGCTGTCAACAGTGTCTCTTTTCTCTCTGCCTGGCTCTCCTGATAGTACCTCTACCACACTCTAATATGGGCTCATTAGCAGTAGCGCTTTAGCTTACTCTGTTAGATCGCAAAAGAGCCTGCTAAATGCCATATATATGATTATATTATCGCCTTAGCGATGGCTTCAAGCCCCCCATCATCACTGTCTAGCTCACTCTTACATTAGACATGTTTTTTAGGCATCGTCTTTTTTTTGGCGTAAACTTTAAAGAAGTCGTCTTCGTGTTCATTGAAATACAACTGAAACAACATTTTTTTTGAGTGTGTTTAGATGCGTAATGCACTAGGGTTCAATATTTTCCTGGTATTTTACAAATGTTCCATCCTAACAATAAATCTCTTTTCTCCCAGTGTTTTATATTTGAGATTCTTCAAAGTGGCCACCCTGCCTTGATGACAGCTTTGCACACTCTTGGCATTCTCTCAACCAACTTCAGTCACCTGGAATGCATTTCAATTAACGGGTGTGCGGTGTTAAGTTCATTTGTGGAATTTTTTTCCTTCTTAATACGTTTGAGCCAATCAGTTGTGTTATGAGAAGGTGGGGGTGGTATACAAAAGATAGCCATATTTGATAAAAGACCAAGTCCATATTATGGCAAGAACAGCTCAAATAAGCAAAGAGAAATGGCAGTCCATCATTATTTTAAGACATGAAGGTCAATCAATCTGGACTTGCAGTCGCAAAAACGATCAAGCGCTATGATGAAACTGGCTCTCATGAGGACCGCCACAGGAACGGAAGACCCAGAGTTACCTCTGCTGCAGAGGATAAGTTCATTAGGTAACTGCACTTCTGATTGCAGCCCAAATAAATGCTTCACAGTGTTCAAGTAACAGACACATCTCAATATCAACTGTTCAGAGGAGACTGCATGAATCAGGCCTTCATGGTCAAATTTCTGCATAGCAAATGTGCCTCTACTAATGGACACCAATAAGAAGAAGAGACTTGCTTGGGCCAAGGAGCACAAGCAATGGACATTAGACTGGTGGAAATCTGTCCTTTGGACTGATGAGTCCAAATATGCGATTTTTGTTTCCAAACGCCTTCTCTTTGTGAGACGCAGGGTAGGTGAACGGATGATCTCTGCATGTGTGGTTCCCACCATGAAGCATGGAGGAGGTGTGATGGTATGGGGGTGCTTTGCTGGTGACACTGTCAGGGATTTATTTAAAATCGTTGACATTTAAGCATGATGGGTTTATTATAGAGCTGTGATCTAAAATTCAAGCCTGATGCTACCTGGGCCCGATGAGTCATAGATTAAATACATTTTATGAGCCCTAAATAAAACACATTTAATGATCCCATGATATAGGCTACTGCACATTACACATGGCAGAAAAATAGAATAGCCCATAGATGTAGCTAACTATATGCTCTCTTGTGTAAATAAATTAAACAAGCTCCAGTAGGCTAATCTTTTTGAGTGTGAACTATATTACTGTGGACTGGAATTACGCACATCGTTCAAACCGTGATGAAGCAGGGAGAGAACATGGGATTCTGGTGCAGCACATGCGGCCTTCAAAGTTACAAGCATAGGCTAGGACATTTGATTACATTTTTTTTGTTACACAGTAAATGGGCTTATTTGTATAATTAGTTGGCTGATGCATATATACCTTTTGATAATATTTAGTAGCCTGCCTACCTCTTTCTCTCTCTATTGTTGGTTCATTCCTTCCTCGCTTTCAACAGTCAAATGAAATGAGTTTCGCTGTCCTTATCTTCATCATTCTAATGACATCCTTGAATAATACAGGACGAGAATTAGATGTTGAAGGCTTTCAATTTTCTTCCCCAAAATTGAATGGTTATGGGTCTGAATAAATAATTGCTATAGCCTACTGCCATCGCGCGTTCGCTCTTCTTTCAAACTCCCCGTGAGTTCTATTGGCTACTACATTTAACATTCAGCAAACAATAGCTTCAAATATTATGTTGGTATATAAATGATGTTCAGAAAGACTAGAATAGTTATCTTTTCCTGCATGGGACTCCAAGAGCTAAGGAGCGTTTTTTTTTTAAGGAGAGGCCAGCGGAGCACATGTGCGTGGTTATTGTTCAAGAGACAGAGACTATAAGTTAGACGCTTGTTATCCATAACCCATCATGAATTAGCTAAATATAAGACTAATACTGCGTTGAATGTATTACCTGAAAGAGGTAGGCTAGGACATCTCTATATAGGGCTGTACATCAATCTAGAACAGGATGATCTATTTTGCGTGCAATTTGAATGGAATTGATGGAAAGAGGCCAAGGCTGTGAGAGAGTGCGCGCACGTGCACTGATTTTAAAGCAACAATAGTAGAGTGAAGCACGGTTTTAGAACTCTGCGGGTGCAAAGTAAAAACTAAGGTGACCCCCGAAAGCCAGATGGAGATGGGTAAATTAGACACACATTTGGTCTTTATATTACTGTAGCATAGGCTATCCTGCAGCAAATCTTGGCCGACCTGTCGCAAGAAACAAAGTCTGGGTCTGCATGCATTGTGAACTCAAATCAAAATCAAGTCAAATTTTATTAGTCACTTGCGCTGAATACAACCTTACCGTGAAATGCTTACTTACAAGCCCCTAACCAACAATGCAGTTAAAAAATATATTTATTAAAGTGACTATGCAAGTAACAAGACGCATCTCAATGATGATGGCAACAGAGAGTAGCAGCAATGCAAATAGTCTGGGTAGCCATTTGATTAGGTGTTCAGGAGTCTTATGGTTTGGGGGTAGAAGCTGTTTAGAAGCCTCTTGGACCTAGACTTGTGGACATCCGGTACCGCTTGCTGTGCGGTAGCAGAGAGAACAGTCTATGACTAGAGTGGCTTGGAGTCTTTGACAATTGTTAGGGCCTTCCTATGACACCGCCTGGTTTAGAGGTCCTGGATGGCAGGAAGCTTGGCTGGGCCGTTCAGACTACCCTCTGTAGTGCCTTGCGGCCAGAGGCCGAGCATTTGCCATACCAGGCAGTGATGCAACCATGCTCTCGATGGTGCAGCTGTAGGTTTTGAGGAACTGAGGACCCATGCCAAATCTTTTGAGTCTCCTGAGTGGGAATAGGTTATGTTGTGCCCTCTTCACGACTGTCTTGGTGTGCTTGGACCATGTTAGTTTGTTGATGTGGACACCAAGGATCTTGAAGCTATCAACCTGCTCCACTGCAGCCCTGTCGAAGAATGGGGGCGTGCTCGGTCCTCCTTTTTCTGTAGTCCACAATCATCTCATTTGTCTTCATCACGTTGAGGGAGAGGTTGTTGTCCTGGCACCACATGGCCAGGACTACAACTGCGCTCCATACCGAGATGGTGTGTTCCCACCCAGAGCGTTGATGATTCATCATGCCATAGAGAAGCCCGATTTAGACTTCACATATAATGTAACAGTTCAATTTCACGTCATGCTGTTCATTTAAATAATTTATTACAATTTACCGGTTTCTCAGTTATTTATCCCGGAAAGGGGAGTGGTTTAGTCGGTAAATCTCGGAAACCGGGTTCCCGCCATTCAACCCTAGTATGCACAAACACATGCACAGATACAAGCGCGCGCGCACACACACACACACACACACACACACACACACACACACACACACACACACATACATTATAACACAAGGATCAAGGCTCTTAAGTGTCACCTCTGATATTGACCTCTGGACGTTTTTTTTGTGTGTGTTTGAACGTGTGTATTTGTATTTATTAGTGAAACCCCATTAGCTGTTGCCAAGGCAGCAGCTACTCTTCCTCGGGTCCAAACACATTAAGGCACTTACATCACACAACAACAAAAAACAACAAAAAGGTACATCATGTAACATTATTTCACCACTACATGTCTACCATACAAAAGTTATAATACCACCATACAACAACATTACAATGTACGTGGGTGTAAAGTGCGTGTGTGCCTCTGTATGCGTGTCTCTTCACTGTCCGATTTGTTCTGTAAGGTGTAATTTTATGTTTTTTTTTTAAATCAGATGTTACTGCTTGCATGAGTTACTTGATGTGGAATGGAGTTCCATGTAGTCATGGCTCTGTGTAGTACTGTGCGTTTCTCGGAGTCTGTTCTGGACTTGAGGACTATGAAGAGACCCCTTGTGGCATGTCCTGTGGGGTTTGCATGGATGTCTGAGCTGTGTGCTCGTCATTTGAACAGACAGCTCAGTGCTTTCAACATGTCAATACCTCTCACAAAGACTAGTAGTGATGCAGTCAATCTCTCCTCTAGAGCCAGGAGAGATTGACATGCATGTAATCGATGTTAGCTCTCCATGTACATTTAAGGGCCAGTCCTGCTGCTCTGTTCTGAGGCTACTGTTTTTGCCTATGTCCCTCTTTGTGACACTTGACCATATGACTGGGCAGTAGTCCAGGTGCAACAAAACTTGTTTTGTTGATAGCAATGTCAAGAAAGCAGAGCAGCACTTTATTACGGAGATATCTTCACACATCTTACACACGTTGCATCAACATGTTTTGACCATGACAGTCCTCAACTTGCTCAATTTCCACATTATTCATTACAAAATGTAGTTGAGGTTTAGGGTTTAGTAAATGTTTTGTCCCAAATGCAATGCTTTTAGTTTTTTCAATATTTAGTGCTAGCTTATTACTTGCCCCACATTCTGAAACTGACTGCAGCTCTTTAAGTGTTGCAGTGATTTCACTTGCTGTGGTAGCTGACGTGTATAGTTTTGAGTCATCAGCATACATTGACACACAGGCTGTACTCAGTGCCAGTAGCAAGTCATTAGTAAAGATTGAAAAAAGAAAGGGTCCTAGATAACTGCCCTGGTGAATCCCCGATTCTACCTGGATTAAGTTGGAGTTAGACAGGTAACTCTCAATTAGACAGGTAAATCTCAATCCACGATATAGCAGGGGATGTAAAGCCATAACACACAAAGATTATGATCAGTTATGTCAAAAGCTGTACTGAAGTCTATCAAAACAGCTTCTTATGATCAGTTTCTTTCCGCCAAACACCAGTAATTTGTGTAAGTGCAATATTTGTTGAGTACCCTTCCCTATAAGCATGCTGAAAGTCAGTTGTTAATTTGTTAACTGTGGAATAGCATTGTATCTGGTCAAACACAATTGTTTCCAGAAGTTTACTAAAGGTTGGAAGCAGGCTGTTTGTGCGACTGTGTGTGAGTGTGTGTGTGTGTGTGTGTGTGTTACAGAGAGAGAGAGAGAGGTCAGACTTAGTGAGGAGTAGAAATATAGAGCTGTGTGAGCATATCATCAGAGAGGAGATGAAGGGGAAGAGCCCATATTAATATCTTAATAAATATTTCAACTGGAATATCTCCAAATTCACATAATGAGGACACTCTCTTTTTCTCTCGCTCTCTCTGAAACCTTTTGCACTTTGTGATGCTAGCAGCGTGAGATCGTTAGTGCAGTCCCACCCAAGGTTTTTCCAGTTCTGCAGGAGGCCATACAATACTTTTCACACTTTGGCATTAGCCTATAGTTGGGTCGTTCCACCAATTCAGTGCCTTTTGAGATGTGTAACTTGGTGCAAAAAAACTTTTTTTTTTCACCTACTTTTAACATTTCATTACTTTTAACATCTGGCATAAAGAGCACATGTTCATTGTAATAAATAAGATGTTTTCCCACCTCGAGGTTGTAAATAAAATTACTATAGGAAGTGCCTATAAAATGCCAAATAAAGTAACGGGGTTGACGATTTCATCTTAAATCAGCCATAAATCCCCTTTTGACAGGGGAAATGGAAGCATGTGTGCAACTGGGAGGGGCAATTGAATGCAAGCCGGTCTATCTTTGGGTAACAGTGTTGACGTGTTACGAGTAGGACCAGCACACCTGCTTTTACACTATGATTTGACAATTAGATGTTCATTGTAAAAAAATAAATGTATGTAGAGTTTCACCATATTAAAAACGACTTCAGCTCACAAAAGTAAAAAAAATAAATAAATTGTTTTTACCTTAAAATGATTCACTAATTACATAAACAATAGTCTTCAGAAATGACTTTGTCAAAGCAACAAAATAACTAGGGCTTTACAATGATAGTGAAAAGCTCACAACATTTTGGGGTGAAGTGTGTTAAAACTCTTCTATGAAGAATGGGAGAGGGGGAGGCTTCCTGGGGCATACATACAGTGCAATTACATAAAAAATAAAATAAAATATATATAGGGGAAACACTGTGGATGGCGGCCAACGTGCCGAGACAAGCGCACATTGACAGCAGTGACTGGCTGTTTGCGTGTGTGTGTGTGTCTACAAATTCTATATCTATGATTTTAAACCTCTAAATGAAGTAGATCGTCCTTATGCAATATACAGGTAACTGCCAAAATAAAGGAAGCAGGTGCTTCCACACAGGTGTGGTTTCTGAGTTAATTAAGCAATTAACATCCCATCATACTTAGGGTCATATGTAAAAACGCCTAGTTGCCCATTATTTTGGCTACTGTGGCTGGAAGAAGAGGTCTGTGACTTTTAAAGAGGGATCTAAAAGGGGGTTTAAAGGGTTTGTGTGTCTGTCTCTGTCTGTCTGTCTCACCAGATCTCAACCCAACACTTATGGGAGATTCTGGTGCGACGCCTGAGACAGTGTTTTTCATCAACAAAACAATGGAATTTCTCATGGAAGAATGATGTCACATCCCTCCAATAGAGTGCCAGACACTTGTAGAATCTATACCAAGGTGCATTGAAGCTGTTCTGGCTCTTGGTGGCCCAACACCCTGCTAAGACACTATGTTGATGTTGGTCATTTCGTCACGACTTTAAACATGATTTACTAAAATAATCATGGGATAATACAAGGTCCTTGTGTGATTGGTTGACGTTTGAATTCTTCCAAGCACTCCTCTCTGATGCGTGGGTTCTCTTCTGATATAGTTGGGGCTTGTTGCTGTTGAGTTTGATCGATGAAGAGATACCGCAGGATGAGTCTTCTTACGGGGCCATACGGCACAGTGACCTCTGCCCTTTGATCTGTGACCTTAGACTCAGCAGGATGTTAGTTTATTTGACCCCCCCTCTCAATCGGCCCCGCCCCTTCTCCCCAGGACCTGCACCTCCTCGTCACTGCACATCCTCAGTCACTCCCTTGCTTTTGGAGTAAGCTTTCACACACTCTCTCTCTCTCTCTCTCTCTCACTCACTCACACACACACACACACACACACACACACACACACACACACACACACACACACACACACACACACACACACACACACACACACACACACAGGTGTGGAGTATTATGCAGCAAAATGCAAGGAGGAGATGGAAATTAGAATCTATAGGAATATGGGGGGGTGTAATAGTAATTAATAAAATGGCGAGGTTTAAAGGTTCAGGACAGAGTGACCATGAATCCATCACCATATCCAGGAGGATAGCAGTACAGTAGACAGTGTTCAACTCTCTAATTGACCTTTACTCTTTGTGTATTTATACCTCCTGTTATCACTCTCTGCATTGTTGGGACGGGCACTATAAGTAAGCATGTTTACCAAGCATATGATGCATACAATTTGATTTGATTCATGCTCATCAAGATAACGTCCCCATAATAGCTCTTTTTTTTACACTAGAACCGCCATAGGCCAACGGCCACTGACGTTTGATTTTGTAAAATATATATTTTTTTTTTAAACAGCCCTTCCCCCCCAAAAGCTATGACCCGCTCCTTCCCGAACTTTTCATACATGTTTTTTTATTTTACATTTGTCCTAATTTTGAAATCACAAACAGAAAAGTATTTAGAGTCTTTTTAACTGGTATTTGACACCGATTCCTAACTTAACCGCCAAGACAATGTGCTGTAGGATGTCGATACCCAGCCAGGCACTAATGCGTCTCTCTATCTTCACTGAATGAATGATGAATGGGTGATAATTGTGCACCTTACTTCACAATTGAATTTAAATTAGGCCTAACTGAATGACAAGGAGGGTGAAGTGGTTGATTTTAATTTAGAAAGACAATAGTGTAACGATGAGTTTGTGTTATGCCTATTTGTCAGTGTTGGCGCCCATGTCAATCATTTGCCCACGCACCTTGCGGGTTGATACCGTACCCCTTTAGGTTTTACTTTGTAAAAGAAGCTGTTACAGGACTGTATTATTTACTGTAACTATAACTACGAATCACGTTTATTGTAAGTAAAAGCGAAAACATGCTGTGTGTTGCAGTAGTCCTTTAGAATGATGCAAAACATATCCTTGACTCTATCCTGCTTGATGAGCGGGAAACAAACGATGCACAGCTGGCCCGATACTACACTTTCAAATGCTTTATTTTACTAGGCAAGTCAGTTAAGAACACATTCTTATTTACAGTGACGGCCTACCCTGGTCAAACCCGGACGATGCTGGGCCTGAACTATACCGAAACTAATTTCACACATAACGAGAGTATAGCCCAGATGAAATGATCAACCAGATGTGCATATGCTTTAGTTTCTACTACACTTGTACTATACTTCTACTACAAATGACTCTCATAATTCAAGAGGTGTCATTTTTTCCCCCCAAAGATATCCGAGCTGGGTCCGCGTTCAGCACATGACCACTTGCGCGGCAGCATTGCTCTGGTTACTAAGCAAAAATGAGTAACATAATAAAATGTAAATATGCTATTCTGTGATCAGTGGATGTATGGCCGGTAGAAACCAGACAGAAACCGAGAAAGGAGCGTGTGACTTCAGTGAACTGAATGGTGATGAGGAGGAGGGTGAAGAGGGTGATTGAATTTTATTGATCTGAGTGATGAAGGTGAAGAGGACGATTGAATTTGGAACAATAGTGGACTGATGATGAAGACGTGTGGACGGTCTAATTATTTTTATTATGAAAGCCTGGGGATTGTATGTTATCTCCCCTCTGAGAGTCAAGTCAGACACTGAGTACCGCATACAACGTTCACAATGGCAAGCCGAACCAATCGAATGGACGCACTGGCAGCATTGAAAATGCTGCAGAATTTAGATGAGTTGGGAGTCGGGCAGAGGATCGGATGTTGAGCTTTGAGATCGACGATGCCGATGAAGAGTCCTCATCTGATTATGATGTTAACTTTGAGCCTCCGATGCCTGAGCCTCGCCGAAGAAAAACCAGAACAGAGCCAACTGAGGCGGTGAAACAGGAGTCTGGGAGGGATGGCACGGTTTGGGTAGAAAGGAGAGATGAGAGCGCAACTCGAAGGTGGCCTTCCCAGAATATAAGAGAAGGCCCTACACCTCATGCGTACGGACAAATTGCTTGTGCACTCAACAGTTTCTTTTGTTTATGAGACATGCAGATGTTGCAGCATATCAGACATGTGGAAAAAGAAAATGAAAAATACAGTTTTTCAGTTTTGGTTAGCTGCCGATGTCGAAAAATCAAGTGCTTGCTCAAGCGGGAGCTGCCCCCCCCCTCTCTGCGCAAAACAACATACCGGTGGAGCTATCCTCCACATCAGTGATGGAGAGTGGTAAAGCAACACTCACGGTGTACAGATGTAAAAGAAATGTGAGTGTTTGCACCCCGAGTACCATGCATCCCAATGTTCCAGTGACCAGAAGAAGACACCGGAGACGGTGACAGACTGCAATCGCACCAAGGTGTATATCTCTGCAGTATACGTGAGAACCGCCTTCGTGAGAACCGCCAACAAATAAGCTACAGCCGCTAAGCAGGCCACCAAGGCAGCAGGTCCTGGGGGGGGGGAGAAGACACAATGTCAAGTTGGCAGGTGCACACGAAACAAGGCCCATGAAAGTGCAACCGATTTGTTTGTGGGGGGGCTTGCTCACAGAAAGTCCCGAAGCTGTGTGCTGACTGTGGACCCGAAGCATAAAGAGAAGACTAGATTGATTCATGCTAGGCATGGGTATAAGGACACAACACAGTGTCCGATACAATGACAGTTTTTTATTATCTTATCAAGAATATATCTCCACCAATATTTCTTTATACAATTGTTCATGCGTTGGTGCTTTTGTTTAGGAATGCAGCAAATAATTTCAGCGGGGCACCTGGCTGGTTAATATTGTTATTATTGTCTTTTTAATTTCTACTTTGTCAAAAGAAGCTGTAACTGGACTTTGTTAATTACTTACTCTATTACTAATCACGTCTACAAATCAAATGGATTACGCTGTAATGTTTTTTATTGTCAGCAATACGATAATTGGCTAAAGGCCTTTTTTCTAGGACTTTGTGGAGTTCAACAAAACATATCCTTGACTCAATCTATACAAACAACTCTTGTTCATTTTTGTACACTTCTACCGATGTCTTCATGCAACGAGTCCTTTGACTATAGTTTCTGCACTCTTTATCAAGTGTTGGCGCTTCTGTTCGTGCACCCTTCGTGTTGATGTGCATCTGATGCTAAAGGAGACACCCGGCAGCCTTCTCTAGCGGGTAGTGTTCAGGAGATCCCCAGGAACTAAACTTTACTCTCTCTCTCTCTCTCCCTCTCCCTCTCCCTCTCCCTCTCCCTCTCCCTCTCCCTCTCCCTCCCTCTCTCTCTCTCTCTCTCTCTCTCTCTCTCTCTCTCTCTCTCTCTCTCTCTCTCTCTCTCTCTGTGTGTGCGTAGGGCTGTGATGATTCAGTGTTTTTCTTCTTCACCCCTCTTAGTCAGGCTGGGTGGGGGATCAAATCAAGCCTCTTTAGCAGGGGTTTTTCATCTATTCTATTGGCATTGGGATACCCCCTCTGCCCCTCTTCTAACCCCCACTGTGTAGCGGGACCACCTGCGCAAAGCCACACAGTCCCATACATACACACACACGCATACACAGTGGGGTGCCACACACACACACACACACACACACACACACACACACACACACACACACACACACACACACACACACACACACACACACACACACACAGTGGGGTCCTACACACACACACACATATGCACACACACAGCCAGCCCCCAGATAGAGTTGAGTTGATTAATACGCTTCCTTACACACATTAATAAGCCCTTAACTGCTTTTAGGATTCTTACTTTTTAGCCCCTGGTTCATAGTGTGTAACCTCTCAACCTTGGCTAATCTCTCCTCTCTTAGAGATCACAGTCCATTGGCCCATGTTTAGTGATGTCGGCCGAATGACAGAGAGAAAGGGAGAGGATGGGGGAGGGATGGCGGGAGACGAGGAAAGGGGGTTGCTCCTAGCACTTTGCCATATAGAAGTTTGGGAGTTCACTTTACTCTGAATTTTAGCACTAATCCAGTTACCTATTTTCTGTCAGCCAAGCGGAGGAATAGCAGGAACAAAACCCACATTCATGGCTTAAGAAGCTTCCAAAGATTTCACTCAAGGCTGACTGGCTCGGATTAGGCCAGCAGCTTCTGGAAAAAGAGCAAGGGGACAAAAAAACAGAGTGGAGCCTTTCTTTAAGCGCCACTTATTCTTGTAAATGACTGGAATACTTTTTCCCCCCCCTTTTCCCCCCCTTCTCCGTCGTCTCGCTTTTTCTCGCGTCTCGTATTGTTGCATTTTTTTTTAAACGTTCATAGAGAGAGATGGAAAGAGAGGGAGAGGCCCTCATGTGTTTCTTTTCTTTCCCCCATCCTTTATTCATCTCTCGAGTGCCATCTCTTGAAGTGTAAGATCCTTATGATTGCGAAGTGAAAGCTTTTGAGTCAAACATTTGAGTCCACCCCCACCCCCCATTTCTCTTTTAAGCGTTCGCTGGGACAATAACTCTCCAGCAACAATGGCACTCCATTTCGGCAATGTTTTCACATTTTGTCTTTTCTGTTTTTATACAGTTATGTACTTACACACATCTGTCAAATTCCGTGAGGGCTACTGGACTGTGCACACCATACATAACACACTGTTTTTGTGTACTGCATCGCTTGGCTAGAAAAAGCGGATGGTTCCTTGTATTTACGTTGCTGCAGAAAGCATTGAGTGTAGAATCACTTTTAGATGGGTTTTCTCAACGGTTTCACTGAAGGTCACTGAAGGAAACAGAACCTGCTACGTTGGGAATTGCGTTGTGGGGTTGGTTTTTGTTCCAGATGGTGAATGTGTGCCATGGGGGGGGGGTGCACAATGCGTGTGTAAGAGTGAGCACCATCCATTATTTAGGCCTGGTTTCTCCATGGTTTCTTGGTGTTTCTCTTGTCCTCCAGAGGCAGTGGGATTCGTGTCCAGGGCCTTGTTTAGGAGATGTACGGTTTCCCAGTGCCTGCCTGCTACATCATGCCCTGAGGATTCCGACACACTTACCCACTCTCACTTGTGTGTTTCACACACAAACACTCAAACACGGGCGGATATGTATTCCAGCTTGGTTCCAAAGGCTAGCGCCGCGAAGCCACGCTCCGTGTGACCTTCACCCCCACCGACTCTCACTTTGCACCGGGGCAATTATGCTGTTGTGCCTTATTTGACCTTTGACCCCTGCTCGAGCCAGGATGTAATGCTCAGCATATCCTAGGACAGGGAGGGGCTCTGGGAGCAACGTCATTAGCCTCTCAACTCTGCGCACTTGGCCATCGTAAAGGTCAATGACCAGGATCTGTGGCAATTCACCTGCAGCAGAGCGTGTGTGTGTGTGTGTACATGGGAGAAAGCCATGTACTGTAGCACCTCTTAGATCACTGCTCCCAATCTTCCAGTCAGGTCAACCATCAAACACATCCATCACTCTCCCCTCTCTTCCCCTCGTCCCTCACCCTCCACCATATCCGAACTGCAGCCTCTGGTCAAGCTCGAACAAACGCTGGCATGTCTGCCTGCCCGCACTCCTTTACCTGATGTCAATTAATGGCTTGAAGTAATTTCGTCTGACAAACCCTGTTCCCAGCGAGAGGCTACAGCAGACATGTCACTGAGATGACCTTTGCACCCATGTGCAGCCAAGAGCAGTTTTTTTCTCTTCTTAAGAATTTCAGACAAACCAAGAAACTTCCTTTGTACTTTGTTAATGAGTTATCGATTTGAAACAATGCCCTGGCAAATATTGTCTGATTAGCTTGACTCCAGCAAGGTCACAGTGCTATAGAGTCTCAATGCGATCATCTTTTGGGTATTTGAGCACGTGCACACACACACACACACACGCACACACACTGTCCGTGCATCTCTGTCTCTCACTCAGTCTAACACACATTATCCCTTCTTTTTTTTTTCTTTTCTCTTTCTCTCTCTCTGGCAACTTGACTTTCCATAGGCACTACCAGCTAATTACCCACAATGTTCCAGTAACCCCCCCCCATCTCTGCCACGAATTTTCTCCATATCGTCTCCTCAGCCGGCAGACCGTTGTGTCTTTGTACGATTCCCAAGCCAAACTTTGTCTGGAAGGAAAGCGTCTGAAGGGGAAGAGCGCTCGAGAGAACACCTGACGAGTCCTTGTCCAAGACGTTGATTGGAATTCAATTGCAAACGGGGAGTTTGAGTGAAGGTCCACATCCTAATAGCGGCGATGTTAATACCAAGCTGTGTAATGACCTGCGCCCGCCGCTTGTTTAATATTTAATAATTAGCCCAAATGAAAATGATTCACTTACCCGCTGTAAGGGACATGTTAAATATTCAAATGAGCGGGCTTCAGGTGTGTTTACACACACATGCGCGCGCACGCACGCACGCACGCACACACACACACACACACACACAGAGAGAGATTGAATGAGAGAGATTGAATGAGAGAGAGAGGTGTACATGACCTGTGGCTTGGCATTTGGAAATCACTGACCTAACTTCTGTCTCTCTTACCCCCCAACATCCCTCTCACTCTCTTTATCTATCACTCTCAAGTGCTTTTCAGACAGACAGCGGAATATCGCTCATAATTTTTTAGAACTAACCCAAGATTGACAACAGCCTGTCGTTTCCAATGGGAGCAAATGAATCATAGTGGGCAGAACAAGGAAGGAGGATGGCAGAACCAAGCACGATCGAGATCCTATTGGCGTGCTCTAGCATGTATTTGGATATTTCCGTTAGGGAACGCCTACTCTGTGAAGTGGGCAATAAATCAAATCAACTTTGCACTCCTTCTAAACAACACCGTCTTTTGAAACTTTGGCAAAGGGGAGTGTCTAGAAAGCTTAGTCCTCTCTGTTCGTAACAGATTTTAGCTTTGGGAACAGAAAACTGTATTGAGATCAAAAATATTTAATTTAATTTGCAGAATGTCGGCCAAAATTCATCTTCTACCACTGCCGGCCACTGGGCTTCACCTCATCACCATATTTAGTGTTGAGTGGAAATGCTCACCGGATGCCTCATTTATTCCCCCCCTTGAAACAACTGGCTCAGTGTTCTATCTGTGGTGACAGCCCACAGTCTATGTGACAGCCGACTGGTGACCATAGCAACGGAATTAACAAACATTATTGACGTGCAAAAAAAATATTTCATTTTAAACGTGACTGTGAACTGATTGTGTTAGCCAGCTATCTAGCTAGAGCGGGCAAGTTAGCTGATCCTGCTGTTGGATGTACGTGCTAACATATCACCATGCAGGCTACATATTCTACTGGTCAACAACGACGGCACCACTAGGAAAAATAGAGTGGAATAGTATTTTCCCTGCCTTGGCTGTGCGGCTTCCACAGGCGTGAGCACGGTTGGTTGCTATGGCTCTCTTCTTCTGACTACTAGAAAGCTCAAATGGCACCCTATTCCTTATGCAGTGCACTACTTTTGACCAGGGCCCATAGGGAGCCATTTTGGATTAGTCTCTGTAGAGTCCTCTTCCAAGCTTCCCTGAGGTCTTTAGCTTTCACTCTGTTCATCAGGAGGGACTCCGGCAAAGGGAGAGAGGGAGGGAGAGATGGGGGGTAGGGGAAGTCTGTAGTGGTTGTTTGTCGAAGTGTGTTGATGCTGTTAGATTCATTGTTTCCTGTGTTGATGGGCTGGGCCGTTTGTCTTGGCGTTGGTGCTGTTATTGTGGCCGTAGCAGGGTGCTCTCCTCTCGCTGCCTCTCATTACTGTCCTGTAAACAGAGAGCAGGAACTAGGTAAAGAAAACACACAGGAAGTTTCTGGAGGACTGTGGGAGTGTGTGGGCCTCAGTGGTAGGAGGGGTAGGATGGGTGGAGAATGGAAAGCACTGTTAGCCTCTGTAGTGCCGATACACTTTCTCACAACACAGAGCAAAACTAGCAAGCTGGGCAAAGTCCAATTCTGACCTGTCGAGGGCGTTGGTCAATAGACACTTTAGTGTGTGTGTGCGTGCGTGCGTGCACTCTCGTGCTTGTGTGCAAGCGTACAGTGCCTTCAGAAAGTATTCACACCCCTTGACTTTTTCCACATTTTGTTGTGTTACAAAGTGGGATTAAAATTGCTTGAATTGTAGATTTTTGTCAATGATCTACACAAAGTGGAATAATTATTATCATTTATTTTTGATGGTGAATAATATATCTTCATTAGATAAGTATTCACACCCCTAAGTCAATACAAGTTACACTCACCTTTTGCAGCGATTACAGCAGTGAGTCTTTCTGGGTAAGTCTCTAAGAGCTTTGCACACCTGGAATGTACAATATTTGCCCATTATTCTTAAAAAAATGTTTCAAGCTCTGTCAAGTTGGTTGTTGATCATTGCTAGACAGCCATTTTCAATTCTTGCCTTAGATTTTCAAGCCAATTTAAGTAACAACTGTACTGCGCCACTCAGAAACAGTCTCTTGTAAGCAAATTATATCATACTTTTACCATTTAGCCTCTTTACGTTTACAGTTTTAGCTAGCAATGGCTAATCCTGATATACTCATCTAATATTTGTGAAGTTCAATTGAAAAGCCAACTTCGTGTACCGACTTCTAATTCCACTATAGTTCATCATAGTCAGTTTAATGCAAAATAATGTCCATCTTATTTTCTTGAATAATACAAGTAAATGTGAAGGGCCTTACGATGAATTTACACAATGTAACAGAACATAGAACAAAAAAACAATAACCTACATTTAAACATCGACTGCTATGTGCAGCGGGTAGGTTTGTCCGTATTAACATCGCATTTTAATGTCTCCTTTGTGCACAAAGCAAAAGGTAAACAACTAACAGAGCAGTGTTGATTTCAGAATGAAGTATTTTCGTCAGTTTAGTAGCCCTGGGCTCATCCTAGTGCAGAGAAGGGATGCGAGGGTTCAGGGAGGTGCTATGCCTGGGAATAGCCAAGGAGTTATGTCCTTCTTCCTGTACAAATTCCTATCAATATACAGTTTGACAACAATGAGTCTTACCCTACAGCCCTTCTGTCAGTGCTCCTTGAAGACGGGAAACAGCTTTTGCCATCGCGCAAAGCTCTCTAGAGGGTACCGTTTGTTCATCCCAAACGGCCTATGTGCATGCATATATGCATCTGTCTTTGATTTGAATTCACTCATTGCCCTGTGTTGATCATGTCTCCTTTTGCACCATGCACCAAAGCCTTTCAAAACACCTGATCTGTTCAGCTGGAGTGGACCTGTATCTCAATTTCCCCTCGCATGGCTCTGGAGTGGTAAAAAGGGAAGTAGAAAGGGGTAAAATGAGTGATGAAGTGGATAGCGGAAGAGAGGAGGAGAGGCAGAGAGATGTGGTGTTGAGTGATTGTCTCAGCGCTAGCTAGCTGGGCAGGTTGACAGCTCCTCTCTCTCTCTGCTCTGTGCTGGTGGCAGTAATCAGTGAGGAACACTAGTCTTGAAAACCCAGACACACAGTTTGCCTTGTGTTTAGTGTCACTCAAACGTAGTCCTACCCTAACCAATCTGGAAACAGACAGCTCGCACGGTATCCAGCTAATTAATACAAACGCACACACCGCCGAGAGCTCCACACACTGTACTGTATGACAGTGAAATGTTTGTGAGATAACACTCAGGGAGGTAGCACGCAGTGAGGGGCAGTAAGCAGGTGATTATGGATAATAGATAAGTGTACAGTGCCTTCAGAAAGTACTCACACCCCTTGATTGTTCCCCACATTTTGTTGTGTTACAGCCCGAATTCCAAATGTATTGAATTCAGATTTTGTGTCACGGATCTACACACAATAGCACATAATGTCAAAGTGGAATTATGTTTTTAGAAATATTGACAAGTTCTAAAAAGATGAAAAGCTAAAATGTCCTGGGCTAATACGTATTCAACCCTTTTGTTATGACACACCTAAATAAGTTCAAGCCTAAATAAGTTCAGCTGCTCATGCTTTGAGCATGCCTGGCGAAGCAAGCTCGGCTGTGAAGTGGTCTGGTAGGTTTGTAACATGTAACATTTTTTTACTTCTAAACTAGATGCTTAATATCAATAGTAGCCACACCATTAGTTTGTAACACAAACAACAAACATGCCTCTAACTCAAAGCAACACTGGATACCACACATGCCTGTCCACGATACAGGCGTTTGAACTCAAGTTGGAATCCAGAGAAGAATTGAGGGAAAATGGCTCAGCGACCTATATGGTCACTTGACGTCGCTAACCGAGAACTACGTCACCTAACCAAGAACGACTTGCTTCTGTTGACGCAAAACTAAACAAGCTTGTGTTGTTGGACAGGCTGGAAAACCTCATAGAAGATCTGAAAGAGTTGGGGGAAAAAACCTGTGTATTTCACAAACATTTTATTGGAGGAAATACACAACAGGACTCTGATGTATTGAAGAAAACTGTGAAAGGTGTACAAACAATTGTGGAAGTCATCACTACTGAAAACTTCCAAATGAAGGAGAAAATCCTGCACCTAACTACTCGATTGGCGAGAGACAATCTTATCTTGAGTGGAATAGCTGAAAAGCCAGAAGAAAATGTGGAGGACACACTGAAAACATTCCTGGTTAATGAACTACAACTGGACAACGACACGGTGCAGAGCATCTCTTTCCATCTGGTCCACCGGGTGAGATCCAAGCCAATGTCAGGAGGGAGCTAGGGAGGACGACCCACTGGCCCCCGTCCAATCGTGGCCAGGTTCGAACATTAGAAGCAGAAGGAGCTGGTTCTGAGCCACGGACGGCATCTGGCTGGGAAGCCGTTTGGGATGAACAAACGGTACCCTCTAGAGAGCTTTGCGCGATGGCAAAAGCTGTTTCCCGTCTTCAAGGAGCACTGACAGAAGGGCTGTAGGGTAAGACTCATTGTTGTCAAACTGTATATTGATAGGAATTTGTACAGGAAGAAGGACATAACTCCTTGGCTATTCCCAGGCATAGCACCTCCCTGAACCCTCGCATCCCTTCTCTGCACTAGGATGAGCCCAGGGCTACTAAACTGACGAAAATACTTCATTCTGAAATCAACACTGCTCTGTTAGTTGTTTACCTTTTGCTTTGTGCACAAAGGAGACATTAATTTGCGATGTTAATACGGACAAACCTACCTGATGTTTAAATGTAGGTTATTGTTTTTTGTTCTATGTTCTGTTACATTGTGTAAATTCATCGTAAGGCCCTTCACATTTACCTGTATTATTCAAGAAAATAAGATGGACATATTTTGCATTAAACTGACTATGATGAACTATAGTGGAATTAGAAGTCGGTACACAGTTGGCTTTTCAATTGAAATTCAATTCAATTCATATCAGGATTAGCCATTGCTAGCTAAAACTCTAATGGCAAAAAACTGTAAATGTGAAGAGGCTAGCTAAATTATAAAAGTATGATATAATTTGCTTACAAGAGACTCACTCTTATTTTTTTATATATTTTTTTACCTTTATTTAACTAGGCAAGTCAGTTAAGAACAAATTATTTACAATGACGGCCTAGGAACAAAAGGTTAACTACCTTGTTCAGGTGCAGAATTACATTTTTTACAACTTTTTACCTCGGGGAGTCGATCTAGCCAACCTTTCGGTTACTGGCCCAACGCTCTAACCACTAGGCTACCTACCGCCCCAAATCCATAGTGTGTTTATAGTTCTTCAGTCCTGGAGTGTTTAATTGGTATGGTAACAGTTGGACAGCTCACTGGAAGCTTGAGAGGGTCCTCATATTGTACATTCTAGAGGGACTCTATGTACTGTTGGCTACCGTCAACAGTGCCACAATCAATCCGCACACGCATGCACACTCCAAAACGCCAGTGACAGTCATCACTTGAAGATGCTGGCAACAGGTGATCAGTGGGGAATCTGTACGACCTGGCACACACACGTCGGACGACCTGGGGGGAAATGGAAAATAAGTGAAATAAAAAATATAAACTAAACGGGCAGGCGTGTGACAGGAAGCGAGTCTCTGAGGGCGGCCCGCTTCGCAGGAGCTAATTAACCCCGGAAAATAATTACATCAATATGCAAATGAGTGTTTAGATAATGCAACGTGCTATCGGGCCAGATAGTCAATCAGGGGAGGTGGGTGGGCGTGTGGAGCCGTGTGGCGCGATGGGGCCAGGTGTCGGGGCTCTGCGCTCGGGCGATAAGGGGAGACGCTACCTGGTTGCCACGACGACCACGCCGCTGCGGTCACAGCGCTGCCGTGCCGCTGCTCGAGCTCCAAACAAGCCAAATAGAATGTGAAGCAGGCGGAAACTGGACCTCCCAGAGCACTCCTTCATACGCAGCACAGCACCTAACCATTTAAAGACCCTGGTGCTTTTGTCTATCTGTTTTGCTCCATTCTCCGACTCTGCTATTGACACGGGATATTAAGACCAATAACACATGGTTTAGACACGAGGGATATTCAGAAGGTATGTGTGTAAGTCCACGCGACCAGCCAACAAGCCTCCGTAGGGAGGGTCAGGTGAAGAGAGGGAGAACAGGTGGTGAAGTTGGAGGGTGGGAGGAAGTGATTATGAAACAGAGCCCTGTAGATGAAGGGTGACACAGAGAAGGAGAGGAGGGCTTCAAAGGACTTTGATGTCACAGGCCTTCAGGCAGCCAACTCTGCCCCCCCCCCACCCCACCCCACCCCTTCCACCCGCAGTTGATCAGGGCGGGGCAGGGCGCAGCATTACCCGCTGTTGCATCACCCTCCGTAGAGTCTGTCTCTGAACCCAGCCGCCCTCCCTCCCCATCTCATTATGCCAGCAAACATAAACAAGCTGATGGGTTCATTTACTGTACCTCCACACACACGCGCACACACACTTACGTGCACACACAGTCGCCCAGCAAAATAACAACAGCCTAACAACAACTAGATTGAAAAGTGTACTTTTGTCTGTTTTTAATATTCAAAGCTTGGGTGTGAGTGGGTGTAAGCTGTGTCATCAGTGAAATAACACAGCATCTTTCCCTGATATCTATGAAACAGCCATTGCCTTGGATAAACCACGAGATCTCTCAGTCACAGCATAGCATCCAACAATCTCCCCAGACATTTAGTCTAAGTGGGCATGAAGCTTTGTTACTTTTTACCCCTGTGAGTAAACACCATGCAGGCAGCTTAACCAGACTGTTTTTGCTTTGAAATGGCTTTGGAGTGGCTTCACCAATTGACAGCAAGGGTATTTATTTGGGAATCGATTATCTAGCCTGCTGAGGGTGGATGGAGAATGGCACAAACAATTGCACTTAGTGATGCTCCATTAAAATACAACCCACGTGGGTGTACTTTATGGTCAGACAAATCCATGGTGTGTACTGTGTGTGGGTGTAGGTGTGTGTGCGTCCTTTCTGTTGTTCTCTCCCCTGACCTTCCCCTGTGTTTGCCCATTACTCCTTTATTGCCGTATAGATGCTCCATCGATCCAGGCACAAATTAAGATTTAAACGTTACGTCACGCGACCTATCGAGTTTTACATTTAGGGCATTTGCAATATGCAAGACTTATTGATCCAGCGAGCAGTCAGCGTTTATAAAACACACCCTCTGCCATCAGCAGTGCTTTTTCATTTTGATTTCTGGAGGCCTACATGCGAACTGTGACAAAACTTTCTCTCCCCGAGTTTCACTCTCACCTTTTTCTCTTTTTACGTCTCTCAGAGTTAGTTCACTTTTTTAACTCGGATCTTTCTCCCGCTTCCTTTCACTGTCGATGACACACTGGCACTCTCTTTCTCAACCCTTCTTCACAATCTCTCTCGCTGACGCCGTTTTAACTCTCTCCGATGTGTTTTTTTTTTGTGTGTCTTTTCTTCTTGTTTTTGGGGGTGTGACGTGAAGTTCTGTCCTTGTGTTCCAGGAAAACGGCTCCCCCGAGGAACACGTGCTCCACGTGTGGGACCACTTTGTGTCCAAAGCCGCCGCCAGGAACGTCTTTGTCGTGGCGCACAGCTACGGAGGCCTGTCGTTGGTGGAGCTGGTGAGTGGTTGCTTTCTTTCCTCTGCCCCCCCCCCCCAGCATACTACCTCTGGGACAGTCAGCCAGTGTGGTAGCGTGTGAAATGCGGTGGGATGATTAAAAATAAATAACGTTTAGTTTCTTTGAGAAAGTGCTGCTTCTATAAACAAGCCAGTTCATCCCTGTCCTAGGGCGCAATCCACTTCCTCTCCTCCGCACAACAAGACGTAGGGAGAAAATGGAGAGAGAACTAGAAAAAAAACAAGGTTTCTATTAAACCACGCTGTGGAGCATGCAAAACTGCAAGTCGTAGAAGATGAGGGAGATGGGGGGTGGTCTCTGCATCTGTGTGTCTTTCTAGTGTTGAGTCTATAATTAAGTCCAGCCTATATTTTTATAGTGTTGTGCTTATATGTACCTCTCAGTGTTGGGTCTCTCAGTGTTTATTATTGGCAGCCTGAACACCCGGCTCACATGGCTCTCTCTCCTTCTGTCTCTCTCTGCAGTGCTCAGATAGCTAGGCTGGGCTAGGTGCTAGACTCACATGGCTCTCTTTCCTTCTGTCCCTCTCTGCAGTGCTCAGATAGCTAGGCTAGGCTCACAGGGCTCTCTCTCCTTCTGTCCCTCACTGCAGTGCTCAGATAGCTAGGCTTGGCTAGGTGCTTGGCTAACAGGGCTCTCTCTCCTTCTGTCCCTCACTGCAGTGCTCAGATAGCTAGGCTTGGCTAGGTGCTATGCTAACAGGGCTCTCTCTCCTTCTGTCCCTCACTGCAGTGCTCAGATAGCTAGGCTTGGCTAGGTGCTAGGCTCACAGGGCTCTCTCTCCTTCTGTCTCTCTCTGCAGTGCTCAGATGGCTAGGCTTGGCTAGGTGCTAGGCTCACAGGGCTCTCTCTCCTTCTGTCTCTCTCTGCAGTGCTCAGATGGCTAGGCAAGGTGCTAGACTCACAGTGCTCTCTTTCCTTCTGTCCCTCTCTGCAGTGCTCAGATAGCTTGGTTAGTTGTAAGACTCACAGGGCTCGCTCTCCTTCTGTCTCTCTCTGCAGTGCTCTGATAGCTAGGCTAGGTGCTAGGCTCTCGGGGCTCTCTCAACTTCTGTCTCTCTCTGCAGTGCTCTGATAGCTAGGCTGGGCTAGGTGCTAGGCTCGCAGGGCTCTCTCTCCTTCTGTCTCTCTCTGCAGTGCTCAGATAGCTAGGCTAGGCTAGATGCTAGACTCACTGGCCTGTCTCTCCTTCTCTCTCTCTGCAGTACTCAGACAGCTAGGCTAGGTGCTAGACTCACAGGGCTCTCTCTCCTTATTTCGCTCTGAGGTGCTCAGATAGCTAAGCTAGACTAAGTGCTAGGCTCACAGGGCTCTCTCTCCTTCTCTCGCTCTGCAGTGCTCAGATAGCTAAGCTAGGCTAAGTGCTAGGCTCACAGGGCTCTCTCTCCTTCTGTTTCTCTGCAGTGTTCAGATAGCTAGGCTAGGTGCTAGACTCACAGGTCTCTCTCTCCTTCTGTTTCTCTGCAGTGCTCAGATAGCTAGGCTAGGCTAGGTGCGAGACTCACAGGTCTGTCTCACATTCTGTCTCTCTCTGCAGTGCTCAGACAGCTAGGCTAGGTGCTAGGCTCACAGGTCTTTCTCTCCTTTTGTCTCTCTGCAGTGCTCAGATAGCTAGGCTTGGTGCTAGACTCATTCAAGGTCGGAACCATCCAGGGTGGTGATGCTAGTCGGGCATGCGGGTGCAGGCAGCGATCGGTTGAAAAGCATGCATTTGGTTTTACTCGCATTTAAGAGCAGTTGGAGGCCACGGAAGGAGTGTTGTATGGCATTGAAGCTCGTTTGGAGGTTAGATAGCACAGTGTCCAAGGACGGGCCGGAAGTATATAGAATGGTGTCGTCTGCGTAGAGGTGGATCAGGGAATCGCCCGCAGCAAGAGCAACATCGTTGATATATACAGAGAAAAGAGTCGGCCCGAGAATTGAACCCTGTGGCACCCCCACAGAGACTGCCAGAGGACCGGACAGCATGCCCTCCGATTTGACACACTGAACTCTGTCTGCAAAGTAATTGGTGAACCAGGCAAGGCAGTCATCCGAAAAACCGAGGCTACTGAGTTTGCCGATAAGAATATGGTGATTGACAGAGTCGAAAGCCTTGGCAAGGTCGATGAAGACGGCTGCACTGTACTGTCTTTTATCGATGGTGGTTATGATATCGTTTAGTACCTTGAGTGTGGCTGAGGTGCACCCGTGACCGGCTCGGAAACCAGATTGCACAGCGGAGAAGGTACGGTGGGATTCGAGATGGTCAGTGACCTGTTTGTTGACTTGGCTTTCGAAGACCTTAGATAGGCAGGGCAGGATGGATATAGGTCTGTAACAGTTTGGGTCCAGGGTGTCTCCCCCTTTGAAGAGGGGGTTGACTGTGGCAGCTTTCCAATCCTTGGGGATCTCAGACGATATGAAAGAGAGGTTGAACAGGCTGGTAATAGGGGTTCCGACAATGGCGGCGGATAGTTTCAGAAATAGGGTCCAGATTGACTGCAATGCTCTGATATCTAGGCAAGGTGCTGATATCTAGGCAGATTGACTGCAATGCTCTGATATCTAGGCAAGGTACTAGACTCACAGGGCTCTCTCTCCTCCTGTCTCTCTATGAAGTGCTCAGATAGCTAGGCTAGGTGCTAGATTCACAGGGCTCTCTCTCTCTGCAGTGCTCAGATAGCTAGGCTAGGTGCTAGGCTCACAGGGCTCTCTCTACTTCTGTCTCTCTCTGCAGTGCTCTGATAGCTAGGCTGGGCGAGGTGATAGACTCACAGGGCTCTCTCTCTGCAATGCTCTGATATCTAGGCAAGGTGCTAGACTCACAGGGCTCTCTCTCATTCTGTCTCTCTGCAGTTCTCAGATAGCTAGGCTAGGTGCTAGGCTCACAGGGCTCTCTCTCTGCAGTGCTCAGATAGCTGGGCTGGGCTAGGTGCTTGATTCACAGGGCTCTCTCTCTGCAATGCTCTGATATCTAGGCTAGGTGCTAGGCTCACAGGGCTCCCTCTCATTCTGTCTCTCTGCAGTTCTCAGATAGCTAGGCTAGGTGCTAGATTCACAGGGCTCTCTCTCTGCAGTGCTCAGATAGCGAGGCTAGGTGCTAGACTCATAGCTCTCTCTCCTTCTGTCTCTCTCTGCAGTGCTCAGATAGGTAGGCTAAGTGCTAGGCCCACAGGGCTCTCTCTCCTCTGCAGTTCACAGATAGCTCGGCAAGGTGCTAGACTCACAGGGCTCTCTCTCCTTCTGTCTCTCTCTGCAGTGCTCAGATAGCTAGGCTAGGTGCTAGGCTCACAGGGCTCTCTCTCCTTCTGTCTCTCTCTGCAGTGCTCTGATAGCTAGGCTAGGCTAGGTGCTAGACTCAGAGCTCTCTCTCCTTCTGTCTCTCTCTGCAGTGCTCAGATAGCTAGGCTAGGTGCTAGGCTCACAGGTCTGTCTCCTTCTGTCTCTCTCTGCAGTGCTCTGATAGCTAGGCTAGGTGCTAGACTCAGAGCTCTCTCTCCTTCTGTCTATCTCTGCAGTGCTCAGACAGCTAGGCAAGGTGCTAGTCTCACAGGGCTCTCTCTACTTCTGTCTCTCTGCAGTGCTCTGATAGCGAGGCTGGGCAAGGTGCTAGACTCACAGGGCTCTCTCTGTTTCTTTCGCTCTGCAGTGCTCAGATAGCTAAGCTAGGCTAAGTGCTAGGCTCACAGGGCTCTCTCTCCTTCTGTTTCTCTGCAGTGCTCAGATAGCTAGGCTAGGCTAGGTGCTAGACTCACAGGGCTCTCTCTGTAGTGCTCAGATAGCTAGGCTATGTGCTAGGCTCGCAGGGCTCTCTCTCCTTCTGTGTCTCTCTGCAGTTCTCAGATAGCTAGGCAAGGTGCTAGATTCACAAGGCTCTCTCTCTGCAGTGCTCAGATAGCTAGGCTAGGTGCTAGGGTCACAGAGCTCTCTCTCCTTCTTTCTCTCTGCAGTGCTCAGATAGCTAGGGCTAGGCTAGGTGCTAGGGTCACAGGGCTCTCTCTCCTTCTGTTTCTCTGCAGTGCTCAGATAGTTAGGCTAGGCTAGGTGCTAGACTCACAAGGCTCTCTCTGTAGTGCTCAGATAGCTAGGCTATGTGCTAGGCTCACACGGCTTTCTCTCCTTCTGTCTCTCTCTGCAGTGCTCAGACAGCTAGGCTAGGTGCTAGGTGCTAGGCTCACAGGGCTCTCTCTCCTTCTTTCGCTCTGCAGTGCTCAGATAGCTAAGCTAGGCTAAGTGCTAGGCTCACATGGCTCTCTCTCCTTCTGTTTCTCTGCAGTGCTCAGATAGCTAGGCTAGGCTAGGTGCTAGACTCACAGGGCTTTCTCTGTAGTGCTCAGATAGCTAGGCTATGTGCTAGGCTCACAGGGCTCTCTCTCCTTCTGTCTCTCTCTGCAGTGCTCAGATAGCTAGGCTAGGTGCTAGACTCAGAGCTCTCTCTCCTTCTGTCCCTCTCTGCAGTTCTCAGATAGCTAGGCAAGGTGCTAGATTCACAAGGCTCTCTCTCTGCAGTGCTCAGATAGCTAGGCTAGGTGCTAGGGCCACAGGGCTCTCTCTCCTTCTCTCTCCCAGCAGGGCTCTGATAGCTAGGCTGGGCTAGGTACAAGGCTCACAGGGCTCTCTCTCCTTCTGTCTCTCTCTGCAGTTCTCAGATAGCTAGGCAAGGTGCTAGATTCACAAGGCTCTCTCTCTGCAGTGCTCAGATAGCTAGGCTAGGTGCTAGACTCAGAGCTCTCTCTCCTTCTGTCCCTCTCTTCAGTTCTCAGATAGCTAGGCAAGGTGCTAGATTCACAAGGCTCTCTCTCTGCAGTGCTCAGATAGCTAGGCTAGGTGCTAGGGTCACAGAGCTCTCTCTCCTTCTTTCTCTCTGCAGTGCTCAGATAGCTAGGGCTAGGCTAGGTGCTAGGGTAACATTGCTCTCTTCTCCTTCTCTCTCCCAGCAGTGCTCTGATAGCTAGGCTGGACTAGGTACAAGGCTCACATGGCTCTCTCTCCTTCTGTCTCTCTCTGCAGTTCTCAGATAGCTAGGCAAGGTGCTAGATTCACAAGGCTCTCTCTCCTTCTCTCTCCCAGCAGTGCTGATAGCTAGGCTGGGCTAGGTTCAAGGCTCACAGGGCTCTCTCTCCTTCTGTCTCTCTCTGCAGTTCTCAGATAGCTAGGCAAGGTGCTAGATTCACAAGTCTCTCTCTCTGCAGTGCTCAGATAGCTAGGCTAGGTGCTAGGGTCACAGAGCTCTCTCTCCTTCTTTCTCTCTGCAGTGCTCAGATAGCTAGGGCTAGGCTAGGTGCTAGGGTCACATTGCTCTCTTCTCCTTCTCTCTCCCAGCAGTGCTCTGATAGCTAGGCTGGGCTAGGTACAAGGCTCACAGGGCTCTCTCTCCTTCTGTCTCTCTCTGCAGTTCTCAGATAGCTAGGCAAGGTGCTAGATTCACAAGGCTCTCTCTCTGCAGTGCTCAGATAGCTAGGCTAGGTGCTAGGGTCACAGAGCTCTCTCTCCTTCTTTCTCTCTGCAGTGCTCAGATATCTAGGCTAGGCTAGGTGCTAGGGTCACAGGGCTCTCTCTGTAGTGCTCAGATAGCTAGGCTATGTGCTAGGCTCACAGGGCTCTCTCTCATTCTGTCTCTCTCTGCAGTTCTCAGATAGATAGGCTAGGCTAGGTGCTAGATTCACAGGGCTCTCTCTCCTTCTGTCCCTCTCTGCAATGCTCTGATATCTAGGCAAGGTGCTAGACTCACAGGGCTCTCTCTCCTTCTGTCTCTCTCTGCAGTGCTCAGATAGCTAGGCTAGGCTAGGTGCTAGATTCACAGGGCTGTCTCTCTGCAATGCTCTGATATCTAGGCTAGGTGCTAGGCTCACAGGGCTCTCTCTCATTCTGTCTCTCTGCAGTTCTCAGATAGCTAGGCGAGGTGCTAGATTCACAGGGCTCTCTCTCTCTGCAGTGCTCAGATAGCTAGGCTAGGTGCTAGGCTCACAGGGCTCTCTCCTTCTGTCTCTCTCTGTAGTGCTCAGATAGCTAGGCTCGCAGGGCTCTCTCCTTCTGTCTCTTTCTGCAGTGCTCTGATAGCTAGGATGTGCTTGGTGCTAGACTCATAGGGCTCTCTCTCCTTCTTTCTCTCTGCAGTGCTCAGATAGCTAAGCTCGGCTAAGTGCTAGGTTCACAGGGCTCTCTCTCCTTCTGTCTCTCTCTGCAGTGCTCAGATAGATAGGCTAGGCTAGGTGCTATGGTCACAGGGCTCTCTCTCCTTCTGTCTCTCTCTGCAGTGCTCAGATAGCTAAGCTCGGCTAAGTGCTAGGTTCACAGGGCTCGCTCTCCTTCTGTCTCTCTCTGCAGTGCTCAGATAGCTAGGCTAGGCTAGGTGCTAGATTCACAGGGCTCTCTCTCTGTAGTGCTCAGATAGCTAGGCTATGTGCTAGGCTCACAGGGCTCTCTCTCATTCTGTCTCTCTCTGCAGTTCTCAGATAGCTAGGCTAGGTGCTTGACTCAGAGCTCTCTCTCCTTCTTTCGCTCTGCATTGCTCAGATAGCTAAGCTAGGCTAAGTGCTAGGCTCACAGGGCTCTCTCTCCTTCTGTTTCTCTGCGGTGCTCAGATAGCTAGGCTAGGCTAGGTGCTAGACTCACAGGGCTCTCTCTGTAGTGCTCAGATTGCTAGGCTAGGCTAGGTGCTTGACTCAGAGCTCTCTCTCCTTCTTTCTCTCTCTGCAGTGCTTAGATAGCTAGGCTAGGTGCTTGACTCAGAGCTCTCTCTCCTTCTGTCTCTGTCTGCAGTGCTCAGATAGCTAGGCTAGGCTAGGTGCTTGACTCAGCTCTCTCTCCTTCTGTCTCTCTCTGCAGTGCTCACATAGCTAGGCTAGGCTAGGTGCTTGACTCAGAGCTCTCGGTCCTTCTTTCTCTCTCTCTGCAGTGCTCAGATAGCTAGGCTAGGTGCTTGACTCAGAGCTCTCTCTCCTTCTGTCTCTGTCTGCAGTGCTCAGATAGCTAGGCTAGGCTAGGTGCTTGACTCAGAGCTCTCTCTCCTTCTGTCTCTCTCTGCAGTGCTCACATAGCTAGGCTAGGCTAGGTGCTTGACTCAGAGCTCTCTGTCCTTCTTTCTCTCTCTCTGCAGTGCTCAGATAGCTAGGCTATGTGCTAGATTCCAAGGGCTCTCTCTCCTTCTGTCTCTCTCTGCAGTGCTCAGATAGCTAGGCTAGGCTAGGTGCTTGACGCAGAGCTCTCTCTCCTTCTTTCTCTCTCTCTGCAGTGCTCAGGTAGCTAGGCTAGGCGCTAGATTCACAGGGCTCTCTCTCCTTCTGTCCCTCTCTACAATGCTCTGATATCTAGGCTAGGTGCTAGGCTCACAGGGCTCTCTCTCTGCAGTGCTCAGATAGCTAGGCTAGGCTAGGTACTTGACTCAGAGCTCTCTCTCCTTCTGTCTCTCTCTGCAGTGCTCAGATAGCTAGGCTAGGCTAGGTGCTAGATTCACAGGGCTCTCTCTCCTTCTGTCTCTCTCTGCAGTGCTCAGATAGCTAGGCTAGGCTAGGTGCTTGATTCACAGGGCTCACTCTCCTTCTGTCCCTCTCTGCAATGCTCTGATATCTAGGCTAGGTGCTAGGCTCACAGGGCTCTCTCTCTGCAGTGCTCAGATAGCTAGGCGAGGTGCTCGGGTCACAGAGCTCTCTCTCCTTCTGTCTCTCTCTGCAGTGCTCAGATAGCTAGGCTAGGCTAGGTACTTGACTCAGAGCTCTCTCTCCTTCTGTCTCTCTCTGCAGTGCTCAGATAGCTAGGCTAGGCTAGGTGCTAGATTCACAGGGCTCTCTCTCCTTCTGTCTCTCTCTGCAGTGCTCAGATAGCTAGGCTAGGCTAGGTGCTTGATTCACAGGGCTCGCTCTCCTTCTTTCTCTCTCTGCAGTGCTTAGATAGCTAGGCTAGGTGCTTGACTCAGAGCTCTCTCTCCTTCTGTCTCTGTCTGCAGTGCTCAGATAGCTAGGCTAGGCTAGGTGCTTGACTCAGCTCTCTCTCCTTCTGTCTCTCTCTGCAGTGCTCACATAGCTAGGCTAGGCTAGGTGCTTGACTCAGAGCTCTCGGTCCTTCTTTCTCTCTCTCTGCAGTGCTCAGATAGCTAGGCTAGGTGCTTGACTCAGAGCTCTCTCTCCTTCTGTCTCTGTCTGCAGTGCTCAGATAGCTAGGCTAGGCTAGGTGCTTGACTCAGAGCTCTCTCTCCTTCTGTCTCTCTCTGCAGTGCTCACATAGCTAGGCTAGGCTAGGTGCTTGACTCAGAGCTCTCTGTCCTTCTTTCTCTCTCTCTGCAGTGCTCAGATAGCTAGGCTATGTGCTAGATTCCAAGGGCTCTCTCTCCTTCTGTCTCTCTCTGCAGTGCTCAGATAGCTAGGCTAGGCTAGGTGCTTGACGCAGAGCTCTCTCTCCTTCTTTCTCTCTCTCTGCAGTGCTCAGGTAGCTAGGCTAGGCGCTAGATTCACAGGGCTCTCTCTCCTTCTGTCCCTCTCTACAATGCTCTGATATCTAGGCTAGGTGCTAGGCTCACAGGGCTCTCTCTCTGCAGTGCTCAGATAGCTAGGCTAGGCTAGGTACTTGACTCAGAGCTCTCTCTCCTTCTGTCTCTCTCTGCAATGCTCAGATAGCTAGGCTAGGCTAGGTGCTAGATTCACAGGGCTCTCTCTCCTTCTGTCTCTCTCTGCAGTGCTCAGATAGCTAGGCTAGGCTAGGTGCTTGATTCACAGGGCTCGCTCTCCTTCTGTCCCTCTCTGCAATGCTCTGATATCTAGGCTAGGTGCTAGGCTCACAGGGCTCTCTCTCTGCAGTGCTCAGATAGCTAGGCGAGGTGCTCGGGTCACAGAGCTCTCTCTCCTTCTGTCTCTCTCTGCAGTGCTCAGATAGCTATGCTAGGTGCTAGATTCACAGGGCTCTCTCTCCTTCTGTCTCTCTCTGCAGTGCTCAGATAGCTAGGCTAGGCTAGCTGCTTGCATCACAGGGCTCTCTCTCCTTCTGTCCCTCTCTGCAGTGCTCTGATATTGAGGCTAGGTGCTTGGCTCAGAGCTCTCTCTCCTGCCTCTCTCTGAAGTGCTCAGATAGCTATGCTAGGCTATGTTCTGTCTCTCTCTCTGCAGTGCTCTGATAGCTAGGCAAGTTGCTAGGCTCACAGGGCTCTCTCTCGTTCTGTCTCTCTCTGCAGTGCTCGGATAGCTAGGTGCTAGGCTCACAGGTCTGTCTCTCCTTCTGTCTATCTCTGCAGTGCTCAGACAGCTAGGCAAGTTGCTAGGCTCACAGGGCTCTCTCTCCTTCTTTCGCTCTGCATTGCTCAGATAGCTAAGCTAGGCTAAGTGCTAGGCTTACAGGGCTCTCTCTCCTTCTGTTTCTCTGCAGTGCTCAGATAGCTAGGCTATGTGCTTGGCTCGCAGGGCTCTCTCTCCTTCTGTCTCTCTCTGCAGTGCTCAGATAGCTAGGCGCGGCTAGGTGCTAGATTCACAGGGCTCTCTCCTTCAATCTCTCTCTGCAGTGCTCAGATAGCTAGGCTAGGCTAGGTGCTAGATTCACAGGGCTCTCTCCTTCTGTCCCTCTCTTCAATGCATCGATACCTAGGCTAGGTGCTAGGCTCACAGGGCTCTCTCTCTGCAGTGCTCAGATAGCTAGGCGAGGTGTTCGGGTGACAGAGCTCTCTCTCCTTCTTTCTCTTTGCAGTGCTCAGATAGCTAGGCTAGGCTAGGTGCTAGATTCACAGGGCTCTCTCATTCTGTCTCTCTCTGCAGTGCTCAGATAGCTAGGCTAGGCTAGGTGCTAGATTCACAGGGCTCTCTCTCCTTCTGTCCCTCTCTGCAATGCACTGATACCTAGGCTAGGTGCTTGGCTCACAGGGCTCTCTCTCTGCAGTGCTCAGATAGCTAGGCTAGGTGCTCGGGTCACAGAGCTCTCTCTCTCTTTCTTTCTCTCTGCAGTGCT
This sequence comes from Oncorhynchus masou masou, assembly GCF_036934945.1. NCBI lineage: Eukaryota > Metazoa > Chordata > Actinopteri > Salmoniformes > Salmonidae > Oncorhynchus > Oncorhynchus masou. Next base: position 45,535,690 of record NC_088236.1, read on the forward strand.
CAGATAGCTAGGCTAGGCTAGGTGCTAGATTCACAGGACTCTCTCTCTGCAATGCTCTAATATCTAGGCTAGGTGCTAGGCTCACAGGGCTCTCTCTGCTTCTGTCTCTCTCTGCAGTGCTCAGATAGCTAGGCTAGGCTAGTTGCTAGGCTCACAGGGCTTTCTCCTTCTGTCTCTCTCTGTAGTGCTCAGATAGCTAGGCTAGGCTTGGTGCTAGATTCACAGGACTCTCTCTCTGCAATGCTCTAATATCTAGGCTAGGTGCTAGGCTCACAGGGCTCTCTCTGCTTCTGTCTCTCTCTGCAGTGCTCAGATAGCTAGGCTAGGCTAGGTGCTAGGCTCACAGGGCTTTCTCCTTCTGTCTCTCTCTGTAGTCCTCAGATAGCTAGGCTATGTGCTAGACTCTCAGGGCTCTCTCTCCTTCTCTCTCTGTAGTGCTCTGATAGCTAGGCTAGGCTAGGTGCTAGGCTCACAGGGCTTTCTCCTTCTGTCTCTCTCTGTAGTGCTCAGATAGCTAGGCTATGTGCTAGACTCTCAGGGCTCTCTCTCCTTCTCTCTCTGCAGTGCTCAGATAGCTAGGCTAGGTGCTAGGCTCACAGGGCTCTCTCCTTCTGTCTCTCTCTGTAGTGCTCAGATAGCTAGGCTCGCAGGGCTCTCTCTCCCTCTGTCTCTTTCTGCAGTGCTCTGATAGCTAGGATGTGCTTGGTGCTAGACTCATAGGGCTCTCTCTCCTTCTTTCTCTCTGCAGTGCTCAGATAGCTAAGCTCGGCTAAGTGCTAGGTTCACAGGGCTCTCTCTCCTTCTGTCTCTCTCTGCAGTGCTCAGATAGATAGGCTAGGCTAGGTGCTATGGTCACAGGGCTCTCTCTCCTTCTGTCTCTCTCTGCAGTGCTCAGATAGCTAGGCTAGGCTAGGTGCTAGGCTCACAGGGCTCTCTCTCCTTCTGTCTCTCTCTGCAGTGCTCAGATAGCTAGGCTAGGCTAGGTGCTAGATTCACAGGGCTCTCTCTCTGCAGTGCTCAGATAGCTAGGCTAGGTGCTAGGGTCACAGAGCTCTCTCTCCTTCTTTCTCTCTGCAGTGCTCAGATAGCTAGGCTAGGCTAGGTGCTAGGGTCACAGGGCTCTCTCTCCTTCTGTCTCTCTCTGCAGTGCGATAGCTAGGCTAGACTAGGTGCTAGGCTCACAGGGGTCTCTCTAATTCTGTGTCTCTCTGCAGTGCTCAGATAGCTAGGCTAGGCTAGGTGCTCGGCTCACAGGGCTCTCTCTCCTTCTGTCTCTTTCTGCAGTGCTCAGATAGCTTGGCTAGGTGGTAAGTGCACTAGGCTCACACAGCTCTCTCTCTCTCTCTGACAGCTGGTGCAGGAGCCTGGTGGTGATCATAGCTCTTTGATCTGTTGGATTTACTGGTAGACTCTCCATGAACCCACGTTATTTAAAGCATCTCTTTCCTCTGCTTTTGGGGAGGGGAGCGGAGGGTAGGTGAGGACAAGTGTAGTGTGGGGGGTGGGCGGTGTGGGTACTTGTCCCACCGGTAATTCCAGGAATATATATTGTTTCTCCTTTAAACCTACTCTTTTTTTTATTTTGTAATATTAATTTGCTTGCTAAATATTCATGGGGTGTTTTGTCCGTGACAGCCATCCTCCCACGCCTCTGTGTGTGCCAAGGATGGTGCTCTCTCACTCACTCACTCACTCGCTCACTCACTCGCTCACTCACTCACTCGCTCACTCACTCACTCACTCGCTCACTCACTCACTCACTCACTCACTCACTCACTCACTCACTCACTCACTCACTCACTCACTCACTCACACTCTCTCTCTCTCTCTCTCTCTCTCTCTCTCACACTCTCACACTCTCACACTCACACTCACACACTCACTCACTCACACACACACACACACACACACACAGCCCCACTGCACTGTCATAGGTAAGCAGGTAGCGGTTAAGAGCGTTGGGCCAGTACATAAAATATTTCTGGTTTGAATCCTAGAGCTGACTACTTGAGAAATCTGTTGATGTGGCCTTGAGCAAGGCACTTATCCCTTAATTGCTCCTGTACGTCGCCATGGATAAGAACATCTGGTAAAATGTTAATGTATGGGCTGGGGAGTACAGCCATAGCCCCTGCTCTTCCCTACTGGGATCTAGCTTCATAGGGAGCAACGTTCAGGTTTTTGTTCCTTCATTGCCACTGTTGGGACATTGTTGCGTTCATAAGCCTGGGGTGCTGGACCTTTCTCCACAATATCCTGTAAATGAACCAACCCACAACTGTAATTGAAACATTCACGTAAACACTTTAATGTGAGGAGACATGCACACCCCACACGCGGAAATATGGATATATACACACAAGCACACATCCCATAGACCATTCAACCACCTAATTGAGGAGAAAGTGGCCGGGGGGGGGGGAGACATGGTGGGATGTGAGCCTTGCGGATGAACCATTTGACACACAAGCAGACCCAGAGAAAACAAGCTGTCTCCGGGTTAATTATAGCTCCCTTTTGCAGTTAATAAACACGTTTCTGATCAAGCACATCAAACGATCTGCGATTAATTTCTCCTGCTCTGCCCTCCCCTGCTCGCTACCATGTATCCCCTCAGTTTGGAGCGCTCAACTGTTTCATTGCAATTTGATTTATTTTAAAACACTTCATAGTGTGTATAGACTAATTATAGTCACATCAAAGAGTAGCTAAATGCCTTTGAATGAGAGAAGATTGCTGCAGGGAGGAGGATGGCTTTATGTAGAAATCTACCAAGTTTTAATACCGGGAATAATTCATATTTATCCTGAGAGTCCCGGGAAATCCAGAAATATGTGGCCAGTTAAAGCATTTAAAACCAAAGATATTGTCAATATAGCCAGGGTTCCCAAATAAGATTATCGCAGCCCCACCTTGTCGGCTTGGCTGCGGCACTATGTAAAGATGTCATGTTTTTATCATGTTCCTCAATTATTTCCGTGCGTTTCAGCAGTCTCGACACAGAGCGTGCTCAGGACATATATACAAACGTTGTATATGACGGCAGTCAAATGAAAAAAGACCAAATTACCGTTGTTGTTGATCTTGCTAGATAACCTCTGTCAACAAATGACCGAATATCTCATATTCAGCTAAATTTAGTTGATGATTATACAGATAGCAGATCAGTTCATGAACAACGGGGTGATGAAGGGTGCAAATAGTTTAAATATCAAGGTATCTTCACAGGTACCAACTTTCAATGTTTTAAAAATTGAAATATCTACTGTCATACCTTTTTTGTTGAGCACACATTATCTACCGAAGCGCACATATGGGCAGCAATACGAGACAGCATGGAGAAGCGGGGGAAATGTTTTGGCCATATTGCAACGTATGAATTAGAGAATTTTTTTTTTCATCTAAAGTTTTCATTTTTTATTTTCATGCGAGTCGGGGTTTGGGGTTTCAGTGGGATTGGGACTGGATAGGACAATAGCATAGACTCTAGGACAGGAGAAGGTAGCATTTTCCCTCATGCCTCTCTGCACTGTTATCAAATCAAATGTTATTAGTCACATGCGCCGAGTACAACAGGTGTAGACCTTACAGTGAAATGCTTACTTAACAGCCCCTAACCGACAATGCAGTTCAAAAATATTGATAAGAATAAGAGAAAAAGTTTTTAAAAAGTATTTAAAGAGCAGCAGTAAGAGCACCTGACATTTAATCCTAGTAAAAATTCCCTGTCTTAGGTCAGTTAGGATCACCACTTTATTTTAAGGATGTGAAATGTCAGAATAATAGTGGATAGTGATTTATTTAATATTTTATTTCTTTCATCACATTCCCAGTTGGTCAGAAGTTTACACAATTAGGATTTACTCAATTAGGATTTGTTAGCATTGCCTTTCAATTGTTTAACTTGGGTCAAACATTTTGGGTAGCCTTCCACAAGCTTCCCACAATAAGTTGAGTGAATTTTATCCCATTCCTCCCGACAGAGCTGGTGTAACTGAGTCAGTTTTGTAGGCCTCCTTGCTCACACACGCTTTTTCAGTTATGCCCACAAATGTTCTATAGGATTGAGGTCAGGGCTTTGTGATGGCCACTTCAATACCTTGACTTTATTGTCCTTAAGCCATATTGCCACAACTTTCGAAGTATGCTTGGGGTCATTTGACCCATTTGCGACCAAGCTTTAACTTCCTGACTGATGTCTTGAGATGTTGCTTCAATATATCCCCATAATTGTCCTCCCTCATGATGCCATCTATTTTGTGAAGTGCACCAGTCCCTCCTGCAGCAAAGCACCCCCACTACATGATGCTGCCACCCCCGTGCTTCAAGGTTGGGATGGTGTTCTTCGGCTTGCAAGCCTCCCCCTTTTTCCTCTAAACATAACAATGGTCATTATGGCCAAACAGTTGTATTTTTGTTTAATTCGGGTCGCGCATGCAGTCCGACAGTGTCAATTATGCGTGTGCTTTGAATTCATGCCGACTTTGTGCTAAGTAAATATCCGAGATTAAAGGCTTCCATGCGACAACCTGTTTGGATAATGTGCTTTTTTGTTTTTTTGCTAATCTGATACTGCTCATGTTGTGTATTTTGTGGATTTGCATTAGTGGCGACATTGGGGGGAAAATGTAATTTCCCGGGTCTTGTGAAGAGTGCTCCTGGGACAGTCCCAAGATCCTGGTTACCCATGTTAATCCCTATGTTGGAGTGGATAGTAGCCTAGCATTCTCCCTCCCTCCTTCCCTCCTCTCTTTCTCTCTCTCTATCCTCTCTGCATCTCTTTGGCTCTATCAAAACCAACCCTATCTCTCTATCCGTTTTCTTTCCTTCTCCCGGTCCTTCTTTCTCACAACTCTTCCTCGTTCTTTTTTTTTCTCTCTCTCTCTCTCTCTCTCTCTCTCTCTCTCTCTCTCTCTCTCTCTGTCTGTAGGACTTGTACTTGGCTTTAAAGCTTCAATCTGTGGTAAATATTGATAAATACATTTTTGGATTTTAAATTGATGACACACTCATTGATTCTTGAAGAATATGACTTATAGATAGATGCCTCATGAGCTTAGTTCAACTGTTGTACCCCGTCAGAACCCAAAATAAATAAAAAATGTTACTCCAATGTTCGTAAACAAACGGGCTATACTTGCGAACAGTAGAAAAAGTTTAAGTTAAACTGTTTTCTCCGTCTCCAAATCCACATCAGGCAATTCCAATTGTTGATTAACTTGCACTTGATAAGAGTTAGCCAATTTAAATAGTCGACGTGGTTGGACGTGAAGCCAAAGATTTTTCTCGTCCTCTCTGTGAAAGCTTTCTGATAATCAAAGCAACTAGATCACGTGTTTGACTGACCGGTCATTTACAGGTAACACCAAAATAAAGGAAACACCAACATAGAGTGTCTTAATAGGGCGTTGGGCCACCACGAGCCAGTCAAGCATCAATGCACCTTGGCATAAATTCTACTTGTGTCTGGGAATCTGTAGAAGGGAAGCGACAGCATTCTTCCGTGAGAATTTCCATCATTTGGTGTTTTGTTGATGTTGTAAAATGCTGTCTCAGGTGCCGTTCCACAATCTCCCAGAAGTGTTAAATTGGGTTGAGATCTGGTGACTGAGACGACCATGGTATATGGTTTGCATCGTTTCGTGCATCTCAAACCACTGGGACCACTCGTGCCCTGTGGATGGGGGCATTTTCATCCTATGGGGGCATAGCCATGGTATCCAAAATCGAGGTCTGCTCAGAATTCTACATCTGACCCTAAGCCTGATGGGATTTTATTTGCTTAATTAACTCAGGAACCACACCTGTGTGGAAGAATCTGATTTCAATATACTTTTTATCCCTCATTTACTCAAGTGTTTCCATTATTTTGGCAGTTACCTGTAGGTCTCAGTGTAAAGCGCCTAGATGATGTATACCCCTGACTTCCATTTCCTACCAGTACCGTCCAAGCCCATTCAAATGGCACCGATAGGATGTCGGGGACCAGCTATCCTTTGTGCACGCACGCGCACACCCACACACACACACACACACACACACCAATAACAGCCATAGTGTGCTCTGCCAGCGTGCCTGTCTGTCTGTCTTTCAGCCTAGTTGCCTGTCTGCCTGCGCTCCCCGTTTCATCTTCCTCCGTTGCCAGGGGTGCGGAGGGGGAGGCGCGGCGCGCAGGGGGGTGTCTAACCCGCTGTAACCTTCCCGTTCAAGCAGTGAAAAGGAGCATGGTTATTGGACAAGATGGAGCCGTGTTATATAAGGGCTTATGTAAGAATGCATCTGTCTCCCAATACGCAAATGTGTGGGTTGCCAACCAACTGTCCCACCATCTCCACCTCACAACAGAACATACAGAATGTATAGGTCTATTCTCACACACACACACACACACACACACACACACACACACACACACACACACACACACACACACACACACACACACACACACACATCCACATCCACACACACACACGTGTTTGTGGTGTGCTGTATTTACAGTATATAGGTTCTGTGTGTATTTTTCTCTGCAGGGAATACGGATATTTTTCTTTTACGGTATCTCTTCCCGCTCTGTCTCCGTACGTAGGTAGTCTCAGATGTGAGCAGATGTCGTGTTGTTTGTAAGGGCTGAGAAGGATGGGTTGTGGAGAAAAAGTTGGAGGACATGCGTTCCATATGGACTCTCAGTGGGTGGATGAGGTGCTAGGAGTTCGATGATGATGGTGGGAGAGCTATTTCCAGACCATGTCCCATCACCCTTTTGGTGGAGAGACAAGCGTGACTTTGGCCGGATGCCGGACTTGACAAACACCAAGGAAACGTTCTCTTGCATTGATGTTAATGTGCGTATCAGGTCAGGATTTGGGTCTATCCCTGGAGCTTTTCAGAGAACTCTCGTTCTTTCTGCTCTGGTGTCAAGTTCTTTGGGACTTCAGTGGCTTCTGCCTCAGCCTGTCCTCCTCCTCTTTCTCTTCCTCCTGCCTCTCTCCAACCGCTGTATTGCTGGCCTATAGTGACCCTGAGGCCAGTTTTGCTCAGCTCTTCTCTGCCCTCCCGGGCCTCAGTCTGAACACATGGTGTTGTGGCAACCACATGCCAACCGGCCAGCTCTCCTGTGGCATGCCACTGGAGAAGTCACTAATGTGTTCCTATAGCCTACACAGAATGAAGATAGTCTGCACTCACTACTGTAAGTCACTCTGGATAAGACTGTCTGCTAAATGACAAAAATGTAAATGTAAAAATCACCCTCTCTCTCTCCCTCTCTCTCTCTCTGTCTCCCAGCCTCCTATCACTGTCAAACCCTACTGCTTTCCTCAAAACACAACCTTTAACCTTTAGCAAATCATACTTTTTCTCCAACTTATTTCTAGCTCTCGCCCCGATTACCAGGAGCCAGATTCTGTTGTTTCTCAGTGTCCTGTATTCACCACGGTCAAATCGTTAAGAAAACCATCCCAGTGCCAAGACATAAAACCCCCCACATCCCCGTCCGGTAGTGTATTCACACCCTCTCCTCTGAAAGTCTGACTAGTTTAGTGTAGTAGGCTTCTTTTTCTGTCAAGGTTTTACATAGCTGGCGGGGTGCAGTGGGAGTCTCTCTCTCTCTCTATTTCTCTCTCTCAATGCTCCCCCTCTCTATCTCTGTCTCGGTCGGTCGGTCGGTTGGTCGGAGCGCTAGCTTGGAGGGAAGCCGGTCTGTATCGTCCAGAGCAGAGTGGCGGTGTTGAGTCAGGCGTACGCGTTGAGGTGTGCTATCAGTGCCACGATAGGGAGGAGAGAGTGAGAGGCAATGATAAATGGAGGGGGGCACCAGCCGAAATTAGCTGTATGCAAAGCGCCCCGATATGTTTGATGTGAAACAAAAGGACCACCATGATAAAAGTGCCTGCCAGCAACACCTCAGCTGAAGACATGCAAGCCCTGTGTGTGTGTGTGTGTGTGTGTGTGTGTGTGTGTGTGTGTGTGTGTGTGTGTGTGTGTGTGTGTGCGCTCATCTGCGCGTGTTTGTGCACGTGTATGTCTGTCAACTATATTAGTATTCTAAAATTCTGTATGGAGCTGAAATACAGACATCTAATTTCTATCTCTTGATGAATAGTCTCAGAGAGCCTCCCCTCTTAGGCTAAATTGGACGGTTTAAATGTCCTGGCTACAAAACCTGATTTTGATTTGAATTGATTTGTTTGTTTCTGAAAGAAACCCCAATACCCGGTGAGGCTTGTTAGATTGATAGACCAAGGCCTTTCTTCCACACAACACATTGTACCCCCACTGAAACCTAATATCAGACACCCAGCGTGATTATGTACGAATGGCCTTCATTGGCCATCCATTTCAAAGCACTACTGGCCCTGCGTTGTGACAAGACGACGGTCTCTGAAATGACGGCTGCTTATCCGTCTGAAAGAGATGCGCACAATCGCCTGTGTGAACGTTTCCCCTCCATAGTCTGCCATTATTTTCACTTTTTGTCGTTTTGTTTATTCTCGCAATCATTTTTTTGGTTATTAGATTACATGTCGGACGAGTTTGTGAAGTGTTTCTCTCTGTGCTGCCGCCTAAGCGCAGCTCGATTTTACATGCGATTATTAAGTTGGTTGTCTTTTTGTTTCTGGGGCGATGCTTCACAAGCAAGTTAATGCAGATTGTTAAGATGTGCGTGCGTACTAGCTGATATCTCTTTGCTGCTGATCCCAGAAATGTTCCATATGCGTAAAAAGCTTATTTCTCTCAAATAGGGTGCATACATTTTACATCCCTGTTAGTGAGCATTTCTCCTTTGCCAAGATAATCCATCCACCTGACAGGTGTGGCATATCAAGAAGCTGATTAAACAGCATGCTTGTTACACAGGTGCACCTTGTGCTTGGGACCATAAAAGGCCACTATAAATGTGCAGTTTTGTCACACAACACAATGCAGTACGTCCAACCGGCCTCACAACCTCAGACCACGTGTATGGCGTCGTTTGGGTGAGCGGTTTGCTGATGTCAACGTTGTAAACCGAATGCCCCATGGTGGCGGTGGGCAGGCATAAGTTACGGACAACGAACACAATTGCATTTTATCGATAGCAATTTGAGAGCACCGACATACTGTGACGAGGTACTAGGGCCCATTCATCCGCCGCCATCACCTCATATTTCAGCATGAAATATGAGGTCAGATGGATCTGTGCACAATTCCTGGAAGCTGAAAATGTCCCAGTTCATCCATGGCCTGCATACTCACCAGACATGTCACCCATTGACTGTGTTTGGGATGCTCTGTATCGACGTGTACTACAGCGTGCATTTCGCTACACTCGCATTAACATCTGCTAACCATGTGTATGTGACCAATACATTTGATTTGATTTGGAGTATGTGGACACGTCGAACATCTCATTCCAAAATCTAAAAGGTTGGTCACCCATTTGCTCTAACAGCCTCCGCTATTCTGGGAAGGCTTTCCGCTAGATGTTGGAACTTGCTTCCATTCATCCACAAGAGCATTAGTGAAGTTGGGCCCTGATGTTGGGTGATTAGGCCTGGCTCGCAGTGGGTGTTCCAATTCATCCCAAAGGTGTCCGATGGGGTTCAGGGCTTTGTGCAGGCCAGTCAAGTTCTTCCACACCGATCTCGACAAACCATTTCTGTTTGGACCTCGCTTTGTGCACAGGGGTATTGTCATGCTGAAACAGGAAAGGGCCTTCCCCAAACTGTTGCCTCAAAGATGGAAACACAGAATCGTCTAGAATGTCATCGTATGCTGTGGTGTTAAGATTTCCCTTCACCGAAACTAAGGGCCCTAGCCCGAAACATGAAGAACAGCCCCAGACCATTATTCCTACTCCACCAAACTTTACAGTTGGCATTATGAATTGGGGCAGGTAGCGTTCTCCTGGCATCCGCCAAACCCAGATTCATCCGTCGAACCTTCAAGAGAACTCGCTTCCACTGGTCCATAGTCCATTGGCGGCAAGCTTTACACCACTCCTGCCAATGCTTGGCATTGCGCTTGGTGATCTTAAGCTTTTGAGTAGCTACTCAGCCATAGAAACCCATTTCATGAAGCTCCCGACGAATAGTTCTTGTGCTGATGTTGTTTTCAGAGGCAGTTTGGAACTCGGTAGCGAGTTCCAAAGGACAGTACCAAGGACAGACAATTTTTACGCTCTACGCACTTCAGCTCTCGTCGGTCCCGTTCTGTGAGCTTGTGCGGCCTTCCACTTTGCGGCTGAGCCGTTGTTTCTCCTAAATGTTTCCACTTCACAATAACAGCACTTATAGTTGACCAGGGCAACTTAAACAGGGGAGAAATTTGACAAACTGACTTGATGGAAAGGTGGCATCCTATGACGTTGCCCCTTTGAAAGTCACTGAGCTCTTTCGTATGGGCCATTCTACTGCCAATGTGTGTCTATGGAGATTGCATGCCTGGGTGCTCAATTTTACACACCTGTCATTAACATGTGTGGTGAAATAGCTGAATCCACTCATCTGATGGAGTGTCCCCATACTTTTGTGAATCTATGACCAACAGATGCATATCTGTATTCCCAGCCATATGAAATCCATAGATTAGGGACTCATTCATTTATTTTAATTGTCTGATTTCCTTATATGAACTGTAACTCAGTACAAACCTTTGAAATTGTTGCTAGCCTACTACCTGCCTTTACACAGCTGTTTACAGGGAAGAAGCCTGCTTACACTGTGTGTGTGTGTGTGTGTGTGTGTGTGTGTGTGTGTGTGTGTGTGTGTGTGTGTGTGTGTGTGTGTGTGTGTGTGTGTGCTTGCGTGCATGTTTTTGTGGTTGTACAGTATGTTTCTATTGTTTAATGTATTCATTATCTCCGAAGTAATAAAGTGTAGATACATACCAGATATATAGATCATTTCTATTAATCAGTCACCCATAACCCTAACCCACACGTCTGCAGTAGAGGAGAACGACTTTTTACATCTACTGTTTCATGTATTTTGAGGTATCACATCCTCAAGAGAATTATGAGAATTTTTTTAGTCGTGTGCTTTTTCTCCTCTTTATTTTCCTCTTTCCCGTCACGCTGTCTTGTGTCGGGAGGGTTCAGGGTTTCACCGGGTCGCCTCGGCGACGCACACTGCTCTTCCGCTCTTCCCCACCCCCCCCCCACACCACAAACACACACACAGATGTTACCATGGCAATGTAATTGAAAATCATTACGTCTCAAACAAGTATTGTTAAAGTGTCTATTCATAATTTTCCTCTTTTCACATGTTTTTTTTTTTTTTTTGAGTCCCCTTTTATTCTGATTCTCGCCAAGTGAAAAGCAGAGAAAAATCTATCCATCCTAGCCGGTTGTGTAAGGATAGGATTTATTTTATTTTTTTCCATTTCTTTTCTTGCCTGCCTTCTTTTCAGGCCGGTGAAGGAAACCAACCTAGTTTAAGAGTTCACTTGAATCTTAAGGGATTCATCATTACATATTTACTGGCTGTGGATGATATAGCTGTAAGGTTTTACCCGGGCCCATTGATCTACTGCGCATGTTCGCTCCCGAGGTTACGGGACGTGCTTATATTTGCATAAGGCCCTGGGCAAGGTTCTTTTTTAGCATTGATTGGCCTGTCCATGAGAGCCCGGTGCCTCCTCGCATTGATCATTTTGTTTTTTCCCGGAGACAGTGTTACACAGAGTTCACATCCAACATCATAGACCTGCCGAGGAAAGAGAGGAGGAGAGGAGAGTGAAAACTTTACCGGCAATATCTTCATAAATTGTCACACTCCTGACTCCTCTCCCTCTATCAGTTAGCAGAGTCAATTTCTCTTTCACTCTAGTTACCTCCGTCCTCTTTTTGTTTTTATTTGACCTTTATTTAACTAGGCAAGTCAGTTAAGAACACATTCTTATTTTCAATGACGGCCCTAGGAACAGTGGGTTAACTGCCTTGCCTCTCCCTCCTTCTAGTTACCGCTTCATCCTCTCCCTCATTCTCGACCTTTGTATTCTCATCTAATGGTGTGTTCAAGCAAATATACTTAATGCACAAAATATACACATATTCATTGGCACACACACATTCATTGGCACGCACACACACACACAAACACTATTCCTCCATCTGAGCCCCACCATATATACAGTACCAGGGTCCCAGAGTATTATCAGCTTCCAGCTAAAATCGAACAGCTTCCACCTCCCTTCCAGCCCCCTCCTTTCCTCCTTCCTCACCCTCTATTTCAACCCTCACTTTCTAACAATGTGGTGGGGGAGAGAAATACTTTTCTTTTCTTCTTTTTTTTAACCCGGATTCTCCTGTCTTTGCCATGTTTTTTTCCCCTGTCTCTACTCCTCTCCCTCCAACTCTCCCTCCAACTCTCCCTCCGTCTCTTCTCAGGTTGAATGCTGGTGGCGTAGACTGAGCCAAAGTCTTTCTATGCTGTCTTTATGTGTACCTGCAAGGTGTTCGGAGGGCAAGCGTGTACCTTGCTCATTTCACACACACACACACAACACACACACGCACACGCTGCTCAGGGTGGTCAGGCTGGCGTGGCGTGGGCTGTGTGTGTGTGTAGCAGCAGTGGTGGTGGCGGCGTCGGCAGTGGCTAGACTCCCATGCTGCATCTTTCTTTGTTCTGCTCTCCTAGCTGAGCCCGTCGCTTTGTCTCTCTCTCCCCCTCGCTCCGCCTCAGAGGTGAACTCTCCCTCTACCACACTGCCTGAGCCCGACCTCCTCTCTCTCTCTCCCCCTCGCTCCGCCTCAGAGGTGAACTCTCCCTCTACCACACTGCCTGAGCCCGACCTCCTCTCTCTCTCTCTCTCTCTCGCTCTCCCCTCTTACTCTGCCCTTTTCCGTCTGGCTCGTCCTCATTTCCCTCCATCTGGGCTGTGAGTGTAACAGTATGTAGTTAGCGATCTGTGTTGTCTTTTAGGTATTTAGGACAGTGGAAGGTTAGACTGCAGAGATAAGATGGAGGGGTGAGAATGAGCAGAGACAACAGATAGCTCAGACAAATAGCCTGTCTAACGTCTCGCCTTTTATCCTAGCATTTTCTATTGGGAATACTACCAATTTCAGTGAACCGGAATAGCTACACTGCCGTTTAAATAAACACCATCGAAAAAGTAAATGGAAGGAAATTGGCCTGGCCCGGTCTTGCAGGTATTGCTCGACGATATCTAAATGTGAGCGATACGATAGATTTTTACCCGCGATTCACAGCTGGCTGAAATAGTAGAACAGTAAAATAGTCAAAAGTAGAACATAGAAAATAAGTGGTTGAAAACCAGGTTTCTGGGGGAGGAGAGGCAGATCCCGATACGAATGTCTATGACTCAGGAGCCCTCTCTCCCAATGTCTCTCTCTCATCTACCTCCCTTCCTCACCTCTCCGCCTGCCTTTCTCCGTCTCTCTCCATGCCTCTGTGCTTTCTACGTTTATTGTAGAGCATGAACTTTTGAAATTCCAGGTTGACTTTTTCCCTGTGTGTTTCTTGGAAGACACTTTTCACATGCGCACACAGGGGATTATACTGTCAAGTTAAAGACAGAATATCATACAAGGAAGATGTCCACAAGTCCATCAGGCAGTGTGTTCAAATTGTGCTAAGCTGCTGTTGTGGTGGCATTATATGCGAATCCGCACCTTCCAATACATCAAGAGCCGTGCTTGAATTCTTTACGACAGTTTTTTTTTTTTTTTTTGCGGGGGTATGTTTAAGTTATGTACCTGCGGTAAAACATATTTAATTTTTAAGTCCGGAAAGCGGACACTGAAAAGAGATGAACTGTTTTATGTGCCATTTTAAGGTTTTATGTGCTGTGAAATATGATGGGGTTGAGAAGCAGCCGAGAGGGAAGAAAGAAATTAAAGAGAGAGGGAGAGAGAGAGGGAGAGAGAGAGAGAGAGAGAGAGAGAGAGAGAGAGAACCTCTGCGTCTTTGCCTCCTGGCTTGGAACAGCCTTTGATGTCATAGCTAGCTCGGAGCTGAATGCGGAACTCACCGAGGTGCAGGCCTTGTTTCACGGTGGGAATCTGAGGCTACGCACGGCACTGTCCGTCTCAGGGAAGGAAGAAAAAAAACACACACTCACACGTAACCTAGCCACAATGTGTGTAATAGAGGAGTGTGAAGTGAGGGGGCGGTGAGATACACAGAGAAAGAGAATCAGACCGACCTGGACCTTTTGCTCTCTTCTTCTTCTCTTTATAGCGTGAGCGTCGCTACGTGCCTCTGTGTTCCTGTGGGTTTATGGCTCTATGACAGCAGGCTCAAGATTGTGTGCACCTCGAGATGATTTGAAGTGTGTCTTTAATTGCACGTGTATGTCACCACTTGTGTACTTTCGCGTGTGCTTGTGTGTTTCGCTTGTCTTGCGTATGTGATTGTGTGGGGCCTGTGTATATGTCCATTCCTCCTGGCTTGTGGCAGTTATTAATTTGTGTGCGTGTGTGTGTTTGCGAGCGTGCGTGCGTGTGTGTGTGTGTGTGCGTGCGAGCGTGTGAGATTGAATCAGTGGTCAGGCCACGCTGGCTTTAGTTATTCAGCCTGTGTCTCTGTGCCTTCTGTATTCAGCTCTTCCTATTAGACGCCTTCACACTCCACCATTCCTCTGGACTCGCTGACATCGGCTTTCATGCATGGCCTGCTACTCCCTCTATGCCTCGCCTGCCCACATTCTCTCTTTCTCTCGCTCTCTTTCTCTCTCTCCTCTCTCTCTCTCTCTCTCTCTCCTCTCTCTCTCTCTCTCTCTCTCTCTCTCTCTCTCTCTCTCTCTCTCAAGCTGCCTGCCTGGAACATTAAAAACATCTTGGCTGTGTCAAAAATCTTCTAATACCCCCCCCACCACCACCACCACCCGTTCCTCACCACCCTCAACACTTACTCTACCCCCCACCCGCCCCCCACCCCACACACACACACACAGAAGCCTATCAGATGTGATGCCACATCCCCTGTGACTCAAACCTCTTCACTCCTCTCTCGCTCTCCACCCATCCCTCCTTCCCTCTCTCTTTTTCTATGTACAGGGAGATGGTAACTCGATTTGGTCTCATTTCTCTTTGATGAAAACACTAGGGGGCACTGCCTGTCCTTTGTTACCTCTCTCTCCCCATTGCAGGTCTGAATAACTGTGTGTGTGTGTGGTTAAGGGCGGTTCTCTCGTGTTTGCCGTAGATCAGAATTCACTAATAATACATTTGCCGTTAGGTGGTGCGGCAGCTAGAAGTGGTGTCGAGGTGCAGTCTGTGTCTGGTCTGACGCTGAACCCCGGCTCTGAGGTTAATGAAAGGGGCTGGAACAGCGGAGAGGAGAGGAAAGAAAGAAGAGGACAGAGGGACAGGCAGTCCACTGACACCTAGGTTCACCTTCAGCCCTCAGAGGCCACTCTCAGTGACAGGCTCTCATTCCCCTCTCCATCCCCAGGTGTCCATCTCTGTCCCCTGGGCGACACTGTGTGTGACACTGGGTGTCTGTTTCGGTGGTCGCCGTGCACACAGAGCTGGCCAGGTCATTAGCAAAGAAAGAGAGAGGCCCGGTTGGCCCGAGGCTAGCGTTACCGCCTGGAACCTGGGTCAGGGCAGGGCGGCTAGCCGAGCCCAGAGAGGAGAGCACTCCCGAAGAGCACAGAGAGTACAGGCCTTTGTTTTCACTTAGCTAGTTTATCACAATCTATTGAAAAATTCCCCACCTGATCTGGCTGTGTGGTGGATATGTATGCATATACTATATATAGTTACTGTGCGGATTTTATTGATATCTAATTTGTACATTTTTGGTATTATGGCTGTTTTTGTGACAGATGGTATCAGTGAATTATTGATTTTCTTATAGTTCTTTCAGGGAAATCAGAACGTATTCCTGATTGGGTTAATTGGGACACATGGTCCAAGAACTGTATGGAGGTGGCTGAGTATATTGTTGCAGATGTGTCAAACCTAGCACGGAACAAAGAGGACTGCACAAACTGCCACGAAGCAGTCTCTCACATCACTGTTCTGAAAAGAGTAAATACACACACACACACGCATCCTGGAAATGACAAGATAATCACCACATTCAAACTTACCTTCGGCACTGTGTGACTGTCTTCCTCGGCGAGACAAACTAATAAATAAACTATTTTCTTTTCAAATGTCCTCCACCAGTGGAGCCCCTAATTACCATAACCTTACAAAGACCTGACAGAGCCTTAATAGTTAAAAAGGTAATTTGACTAGAAGTGGAGTTTGGGGGGGGGTCACTCTGGTGTTTTTATCCCCCCCCCTGTTTAATGGTTTATCCCTCGTTCTTTAGAGGACTTCTTCTTTACGTGATTGAGTGACAAGGTCCTTTTCCCAAATAGCATCTTTGGTAATGAGAAATAATTGACTCACTAATCAAAAAAGGGTTCGTGAAATCCACAAGCCCCTACTACTGTAATCTTCTCTGGCATTTGAAACAGAATTGACGCGGCTCGTCCTAGCTTCAGGCCAGAGCACTTTGATTTAATTGCATTTTTGATAAGATGGATATAGTTTGGGTCAGAATGCCCCCCCCCCTCTTTCTTATAGCTTTTATTGTAATCAACAACAGCAGTGCTTTTAAAAGTAGAACAACAAGTTATGCTATTTGTTGCGCTCTCTAGAGATTTATCTTAGTATCATTGCTAAAATAGGTGATGAAGATTTGGTGTTTTATATACAAGGCTATATGTAGCTGTCTTTCGGTGTTTCTTAGTAACTGTCTGCATGACATCAAAGCTTTGCATTGAAGCAATTGTGTTACGGAATCATGAGATAATAGTTTTAGTAATCAGATTTGAATTAAGTGCGAATAAATGAGAACTGAAGTTGCATTTGTCTTCCTCAATTTCCAGTATTTTGTTGTGGCAAAGCAACTATCAAAGTATTTAAATGATTATCGTTATTATTATTTAAACGTTTAGAAGACGGGAGATAATATTGCTTTTCTGATCTCGCCTGGCACATTTTACTACATGAACTTGATTAAAAAGGAAAATGGAATAAATAAATGCTAAATAATATGGTCAAAATCATTTCATCGGTCCAGTTTTTCATTAGTTTTGATCATGTTTCATGGATCCGGTTGATTTCCCCTTGAAACAGGTAGTGTGAGAACCTTGTCTTCTTTAATTTAAAACTTTTGATTAGCTGTTTGACTTGAATTTCGATCAAAGCACTATTTCTATGGTCTATTCACAATGTTCAGACAGGGAAAGTCATGTGTGCGCCTTAAAAAATGCTCACTCTTTTTACCCGGTATATTATCGGAGTTGATACCAATGAAATAGTGGGTTCCGAAAATATTGGCACCCTTGATAAAGATGAGGAGAGAAAAAAGAGACCGTGTCAAATCATTTATACAAATACTGAGCCATATTGTATGCTCCGGAATGATGTTATTTTATACTCAGGAAAGCGATTTTTGTTTGAAAAGTCATGATTTTTTTTTTTTTTTTTTTTTTTTTTTTTTTTATATAAAGGAAAGGGTCAAAATGATTGGCACCCCTGTTTTCAATACCTTTCCATACATCTCCTTACGAGGAAACTGAACATTTTTCTGAAATGTTTTATGAGATTGGAGAACGAATTTAACCGTTTCTTTGTGGATTTTGATGTGTGCTTGGGGTTATTGTCTGGCTGGATGATCTTGTGGTCATGTGGAATAGAACTCTCTGCCCCACACACACCAGGAGTAGTGGGTTTGGCACTGAAATGAGAATGCATGAGCAGAAAAGAACCCAATACCTACTGTAAATTATGGTGGTGTATGTTTGGGGTCTGAATACTTCCTGAATGCACTGTATATACTGTATATACACAGTAGAATCTGACATTGTTATTGGTTCTTTTCGGCTTCTGCATCATTTGGCCACACACACTTGTGGTGGGTTTGGGGTCTAAATAATGCTGCATAAGCAGAAAAGAACCCAATACCTACTGTAAAATATGATGGTGTATATTTGATGTTATGGGGCCTATTTATCTTCCACAGGTCCTGGGGCCCTTGTTAAGGTCAACGGCATCGTTAACTTTACCCAGTACCAGGACATTTTAGCCCAAAACTGGGTTGCCTCTAAATCTTGGCCGCAAGTGGATCTTCCGGCAAGACAAAAGCACACATCAAAATCCACAAAGAAATGGTTAACCGGCCGTAAAAATCAACATTTTGCGTTGGCCATCTCAGTCTCCAGACTTGAACCCCGTTGAAAACCTGGGGTTTGAATTGAAGAGGGCCAGTCCACAAGAGCAGACAAAGGATATCAAGGATCTGGAAAGATCCTGAATGGAGGACTGGTCTAAGATCCCTCCCCAATGTGTTCTCCAGTCTCATTAAACAGTTTAGAGAAAAGGCTCAGTGCCGTTACCCTCTCAAGGTATTGAAAAGGTGGTAATCATTTTAATTTAATTTTGGACCAAAACTGTGTATGTTTTAGTTTTTTAGTTTTGCTGATTTTGAACGCTTTCCTCTTGATAATAGTAACAACTTTTTTTTCTCTTAGATTGGCATAATATCAATGCAGGGGTGGTGGACTAAACTTTCTTTAGGATGGGACAATTGAGAAGTTTTACTTTGTGGGACAATTGTACTTCTAGCAGTCTTACAGCATATTTGTAACATTCTCTCAATTATATATCTCTCTCTATTCTCTCTCTCTCTCCCTCTCTCTATTCTCTCTCTATTAACTCTCGCCCTCTATTTCTCTCTCGCTCTCTCTCCCTCCCACTCTCTCTCGCTCTCTCTCCCTCCCTCCATGTCTCACCGCTCAGTCTCTCACGCCAGTTAAAAGATGGCTGGTGGCTATGGGAAGTTAATTTCAGATTGTTATATATTTTAATTAATTTCAGTTGGCTCTCTCCAGCTCACTATCCCTCCTTGGAGGACAGGGGGTTCACCGAGTCACTTTTGGGGGGGGGGGGGGACTGCGGACTCCCTGCCCCTGGGCTGAGGAGGCGAGTGTGTCTGAAGGAACGACTGATAACTGAAGGGAGGAAGAATTCTTTTGTCACAATCGTTAGCACTTTTTTTTTTAAATTCTTCTCCTTTTCTTTTTTTTCCCCTCTTTTTTTTTTCCTTCTCCATTTGAGCCATGTCTCAGAAATGGGTCGAGTGCCCCTGAAAGTTTCAACAGAACCCCTCCCCTGAGAGTCCAGCTCAGAGAGCCCTTTAACGGGGTGTCACACAAACACACACTTACCTTACCCGTAGGCGGTTAAGAGCATTGGGCCAGTAACCGAAAGGTCGTTGGTTCGACTCCCCCTGCCGGGCAAGGTGGACAAATCTGCCGCTCTGCCCTTGAGCAAGGCAGTGACCGGGCGCCGATGATGTGGGCGTCGATTAAGGCAGCCCCCGAATCAGAGGAGCTGTGTTTAAAGCGGTAGACACATTTCAGGTATCCTCCTTTCCCTTACTTATTCTTCTCTTTGTATTATTTGTATTGTTGGTGCATGGTGTATACCTGTACTTATGGCTAATAAAACCTGAAACTTACCTGACTTGCCAGTGTGCTCAGGGGCTGGCGTCTCTGGGTTTAAGGGAAACACATTGTGATTCTCTTGTAACTCCTCACTGGTTAGGAGCGATGCTGTCTGAGGTGAAATATAGTTTAATAAAACAGTTTATAAACTCATGAGCTTATAGTTTGGGACACTTGTGTACTGACAGCGATAGTGTTTATTGCAGTCACAACACGTTGCAGCTCTCCCTTGTGAAGGGAGCAGCACAGTGTGTGAGTGGAGATGGACATGGCTGCCGCAGCATTGCCGCGTGGTGGATATTTAACACGTTAGCTTTGGCAGAGTTGTGTGGTATGAAAACACACTGATTTCCTAAGTGGCAATCATATCAGCCTTGCCGTGAGAGAGGCAGCAGAGAGCAAACATCTGTGTGCGTGCGTGCTTGCGTGTGCGCCACTGGTAACAGACTTGCCCGTGTCTGTCTGTCTGTCTTTCTGTGTGTGTGTGTGTGTGTGTGTGTGTGTGTGTGTGTGTGTGTGTGTGTGTGTGTGTGAGGGTGACCCTCTTTCCCTCCCTGGGTTCAAGAGGCCCTGGGTTCTCCTACATGTCACTATTACCCTGAGTTATGACACCAGGGTACCTACCTCTCTCTCCCCTGCCTCCCTCCCTCCTTCTCTCCCTTCATCCACCCATCCTGCTCTCCAGCCGGGAGTCAACCATCCGAAACAATGTTAAAACAGGGTCATCCCCCGCGTGCACTTAAAGGGTGTCAGTTTAACCTGCTCTGAAATACTTACGGCTATTATTGTATCTTATAAATCATTAAGAAAGTTTAATTATACGAAAATTTCATGGAGGAAATGTGCAAGATGACACATGGGAAGAATAATTTAATGGGCCAGCAAGTCCCAGCACTGTGAGAGAAAATATTGAGGTTAGGTTTCTATTTTACTGCACTGCCGTAGGGTGGGGAGACACAGAATTAGAGAGAGAGAGAGACAGTGAGGCCCCGTCAATATCCACAGCGTGTTAAAATAACTTCTCATTTCACTCTTTAGACCAGGAGGCTATTCTTACTCCCAGCCAGTCAATTTGGGGAGTGATGAAGATGTTGTCCTTGTACCTTGGCTCGGAATCACTTTTCTTAAGTAAGATATATCCTAATTAAAGTTAGACTTTAATTAGCTACACCCGGGCTGTAATTTCACTTTGTTAAAAAAAATGCCTCATAATTAGAAATTCATGTCAGGAGGAATTCTGAAGCCCTTTACACTTGTACCCGTATACGGGTTTAAAATGGCCGATTTTGGAACTGAACTGCACCTAAATTGGAACTCTGTGGCCGTACAGTATCATGCTATACATGACCTCAGAGCTCAGGGTCTCCGCTTCCACAGCTCTGTAGGGGTTTTCATTGACAACCGTCCTAAACTTGAGCACTGTGCGCAGCAAGAACTTTCCCCCATCCCTCTCGCTAATTGGGTACATTTTTCAAATGTTTTTTTTTTGTCCGAGTGAGGGGAAATGCTGTACATGAAGGCGACTCGATGCATTTTGAAAGCTGAGACGTTGAGGATTATAATAGCGCGTTGATGTCGTATAAGCAAGCCAAACCCCGGTGAGTGCAAATGTCCACTTCACATTTCCATAGCATGAAACTCACGTCGTATACAGTATCAGTGTTTATGATCCCCGTGTTTGGTGTACAGTTACAAGACGACATGGCGTCACACCCCTGGGTTGTTCTGAACGGAATGAGCCTATGTTTGTTTATTGTGAAGGACATATGCCGCGGAAACACGCACCTAAATGCACTCCTTTCTACGCACACCAAGGTGATGATCTGTTTCTATGAATTGCCCTTTGAAAGCGTAACACTGTAAGATCACGTTTTTATTTTTTTAACGTAGCTAGTCATGTGTGGGAATAGAACAAGCTTTGAAATGACGCCCACCTGGACTACTAATTTACCCATGATCTCCTAAACTGTTCCCTTTCAATTGCTACCACGCTGAAGCTTTTCATACTCCTCCTGTAAGAAAAATTTCAATTTAGCCCTATCCATGTAGGCCAATTCCCAGGGGTGTTAGAGGGTTAATTGGTGTTCCTAAACACATACATAAATCGAAAGAGTTAAGTTGATAATGTTACATATTACTAAGAAACTCTATAAAAAGGGGAACGTCTGTGTTACGTCTCTAGGCGTTTGTTTTTCCCGAACTTGGTTATTGTACAATAATGGATTCGCTTCATGACAGTGGAGCATCTGCTAATTAATTCAAAAGTGAAGTTATTATCATACCTGTGCAGATGTTAATAGGACATTAATTGAATGGGGGCTGGTAAATAAGGAGACCTGAAAATGTCCTGTTTTGTTGTTGTCTGGGTTATAAGTAACACACGAAACGTGCTTAGTCTCTTCAATCACCGGTCTGTCAATCCAACAGGAATTTCTCTGGGTTTCAATTGAGTCAATTGAGTGCATTTGTATTAAGAACGTTGTGGAACTATTACTCAATGCATCAATATAGAGATGGAAGAGCAGCTACTAATAATATTTAGGAGTTATAGAAGATGCATTTATTTAGCCAGATTTATACAGTGATGGAGAGAGAGAGTGTGCATGTGAGAGACACACACGCACACACACACACACACACACACACACACACACACACACACACACACACACACACAGCTGCCTCTCCTCAACCAAGGGTGTGTGTCATTAGGAGCAAACAGCCATGACCAGCTGCTCAGATTGTCTTTGCCACGTTTTCTCAGCGTGAATGCACTTTACCTGACACACACACACACACACACCAAGCGAGTCTACATACACGCTCACACACCAAATGAGTGTACACACAGGTACGCGAACACACTGAGAGCTACAAAGAGGCTTGTAAGCAAAAGATACCATTGTTCCCACTGATCAGGGGCTTCCTTGCACTAGCGCACCATTGTGTACGAACGCTCCCTGCCCATAACCCTCCCTTTCCATCCTATCTACCCCTCTCCCTCCCTCATCTGTCCTCCCTTCCTTTTTCCCTCTTGTTTTCCACGGGCACATGCAGGGCGATGTGCCCGCGACCACTGCGTTTCCTGGCACGCTGCTCCTTATCCTCTGCCTTTTGTTTCCAAGAGGCGGTCGCCATTTTGGCAAACTGCTGTGTCAGTAAATATTTACTGGGCTTCCCTTTCCTGCCGGCCCCCGCTGACGTGTGTGTGGAGAGTCCCCCCCACCCGTTCCATGTCCGACACTGTCATTCACCAACGCCTGCAATACCCCCCTTGCCCCTGGACCCCGCTCCCAGTCTCCACCAACCCTCCCAACCCCTGCACGTGGCGGCCTATTCTGCCTGAGGAAATGGAGGAGGAAGTTATTTTGCGGCACTCTCCCGGTCGGTCGGTCTGACGGTCGGTCACCTCTACAGCTCTCCTAAATCACACCAACACCAGGGTTCACTAAATGGAGGGCCAGGCGAGTAATGGCCCTAAATGCATGTGACCCTAGTGCTTTTTTGACCTTTGCACGGCTGCACGTACAGATGCACCCTCGCACCCACACACACGCACACACTCCCACTTGCTCCCCGTGGCCCTGTGGCCTCTTGTTGGAGAGGGCTTCCTTCCTGCCGTGCAGACAAAGGATGTCAGTGAGCTGAGAGGACCTGAGTGGACCTGGGGGCCCAGGGCCTTCAAAGCAGGGGAAAGCCCTCAAGTTGTCTCTTCCTGTAGAGGGTGTCAGAGCCTGGGGCCATCTGCCTGTGTTTTCACAGCCAGGCCAGGGGTGACAACCAGGAGACCAGGAGGCCCCAGGGCTGACCCGGGCCCCCACCTGACCTAGCTCCCCCCACTCACACACACACTTGGTTGGGGTCAGGCCAGTTCAGCGAGGTCAGCACAGTGCGGCTCTGGACAGATTTCTGTTTCACCTCACAGGCTGTCAGTAGAGGAAACCGACCAAAACTACCAGCTCCCAGCCAGTCCTCTAACTGTTCTAGCTGTCACCTCTACAGTGCTTCAGTGTTATGTCCCGTCTAATCCAGACTGGGATTATCAAGTTGCCAGTGTTTGATTATGGCTCTAATGTCTCCAGCTCCCCTCATTGATTTATGTAAAATCTGCCTGGGGTTGTCACAACACAAGTCAGGGTTTATGTTTGTTTGGCCAGCAGCGACTTTGCAAAAGCCTACAGGCTGTGGTCGTATATATGTGTGTGTGTGTATAAATGTGTGATTGAATGAGTGTTTGTGTGTGTGTTTCTCTTTGTAAGTGCGTGTGCTTGTGTGTTTGTGCAATCCTCTCCCTCACTGGCAGCAGTTGGACAGTTAATCAATCAAATATTTAAGCAGCACTCCAGCGCTTCGTGAGTAGTCCTAGATTATCCTCCGCTGTTGGCAGCAGTTTGAGCGCATTAGGCCCTCGATCGGGTGGCAAACAACACAACCATCTCCACAGACCCAGGGTGCTTCTCTCTCTCTCTCTCCTCTGTCTCGCTCGGCCCTCCAAGACTCCATCCTCTCTCCCTGGTAATTGTAGCCGTTCGCTAGCTTGATGATTTGGTTGTGAGCGGCGCTCCCTATAAAAAGGCCTCGTTTATTTCCCCTTCTCTCGATATCTCCCATATCCTTCCCCAGCCCTGTCTGCCCCCCTGGGGAAGTCCATTGTGGATTACCATTCAGTTTTCACCCAATTATCCACTGGTTTTCTCTGCCTTTGACACATAATTATCAAAGCCCTAAATAATTGTCTTTATTATTGCCGGTGTTTAGATGGCGGCTGTGGCGCCGGTGCTAGCATCATAGAGAAGGAGAGAGTGGAATGGGAGAGTATTTATCTCGGCGAGAGATGGCTTCTCGTGCAGTTAAATGCAGCCTCGTCTGTTATTTCAACCCGACATCCGACGCCTCATCCTGATAAATAAACATGATTAATACGTTGTTTTTATTTCTCCCTCCTTCTTCTACTTCGTGTTTCTGTCCCGCTCAAGATCATGGGCGAAAATGTGATTTGGTGCTGCAAAAGTCCTGCAATTAGTTGGCTTTGTGATGGGAAGCAGCTTAAAACGCTAAACACTGTATTTTACTGTAGAGGGCATGTGAGAGGTCAGGGAGTGGGGGAGAGAAGGGGGTTGGGGTGGATGGAGGAGTGGTTTGTCAGAAACGGTCATGGAGATTGTCAAACTGGATTTAGTGGGCATCTGTTGGCCAAGTGGGTCAGAATTTGACCGTTTTTCAAGGCCTTTTAGCCTCTTCGTCTCTGTATAATATGACATTGCTGTCACGGAAATCAAGTCACGGGGGGTATTGGCTAGTATGTGAGGGAGAAGGCTTACAGTTCATCCAGTGGAAAGGAGAAGGGCGGGTTGTTGATGTGCACTTGCCTTTTGACCCTACTTGCCTTGTCTGTGTGTTTCAGGATGTAGTCATGGCCTTCGTCTTACACGGTCGGCAAATGTTGCCACTTCCTTTCTTAAAACACGTAACAGTACAGCTGCAGTCTTAGTAAGTCGCCCACATCCACCTTCTGTGTATCCTCTCCTTCTCTCTCTCTTTACCCCACCCCCCCATTTCTCCTGTTCCTCACCCCGTCTGGTTGCATCCAGATGCTGTGGTGTGAATGGAAAGGGCACGAGTGAGATAGTGAATGTCTCAACATCTGCCTGTTGGTTTAGTGCAACAAGTATTTCCACATGTTTCTCGTACTGTCGAGGACTGCTGAGAACAGCTGTCCTGAATCCTCTCCTCGTTGCATGGAGGCAGAGCTGAAAGTCTGCTCAATGCATTTTCAAGTATTCTGGTGGAAGTATCATGTTATGGGTATGCTTGTCACCGGCAGGAACTGGGGAGTTTGTCAGGATCAAAAGAAATATGAAAGGAGCAAAGCCCAGATAGAAGTCCTGCCTCAGTCTTCTGAATGCGTAACCCTGGGATGCGCACATTGTAATGCCAGAGACACACCAGAATTGCTTTCCAAGAGGTGTAGAGTGTTCCTGAATGGTTCAGCCTAAGTCCGCACTTAAATCAGATATTGAAAATATTGTTGTCCATCAATAACCACGGTTACATCCACAGTTTTCACGACAGCTGTGGTGGAAACCGGAATATTCTGTACAATTTTATAAATGGCGACAGATCATTTGTTTGTTTGACATGGTGGGATCTTTTCGTGTCAGTAAAATGAATTATGCGAGAAATGGTGGTGGAAATATTGATATCATATCAGAGTAAACTTCGCGTAATATGTTTATATATTGTGTGTGTTCCTCCCACTACGTCTCCGGAAATCCATGCAGTGTATTTGGCTCTAGATGAAATAAGTTATGATGTAATTCCCGGGGTGGTGGAAGTGCACGGTGATGAGTTTGACGCTCCTTTCCGATAAATTCCGAGGGTCTTATTCTGGTGACATGATGATCGATGCTTGACTGCCGTTATTCACAAATATTTATTCTCTCTCTTATCCATAACAATCTGATGTAGGCTCGCCTACCCGCGCTGGATCTGCGAGCTGTTGGCTAGAGAGCAGGTACCAACAGTTTTGGTGACAAAACTATCGGTAGAGTTGAAAATGCGACGGAAACACATTTAACTGCAGATACCCATAGACTTCCAGTCATTGCGCTAACGCTAGTTAGCGTTGGCTAGTTAGCATTGGCTCGCGAAACTACCTCTAACTTCCTCCATGCTCGACACAGAGACCTACATTTTTTTTCTATCCACAAGTTCATCTGACTCTGGGGAAGTAGATAACGGGTTTCATTGCCAAAATCCCGAAGCATCCCTGTATGTGGAAAAAGTACATTTTGTGTTCACTTACGTCATCAAGCACAGGTTTTTATCAGTTTGGTGGAAGCACACCACTGGTGGAATTGTAAAATATTTGCGTGATAATCTGTCACCAATTGGATGGAAACCTATCTATCTACACTGACAATCCAACACACACACACACACACGCATATTGATGCCACACACACTCACATCACATACGCTGCTGCCACTCTGTATATTAAGTCTCCTGATTGTATAGTCCCTTTTACCCCTGCCCACATGTTCGAACTGTATTACCTCCATTACCTCAACTACCTCCTTCCCTGCACATTGACTTGGTACTGGTACTCCTTGTATATAGCTCCGTTATTGTTTCTATCGTGTTACTACACCTGTTGTATTCGGCGCCTGTGACCAATAAAATTGGATTTGATCTAGTGACTCCCAACAAAATTTACTGAGCTTGAGCCGTTTTGACAAAAACAAGGGATATGTTGCCCTAAGAGTTGTGCAATTTAGTAGAGTCTTATTCAAACTGTTTAACAACAGTAATGGCTGCCAAATGTACTTCCACCCAGTATTAACTGTGGGTTGTGTAGGCATACGCACTCAAGACATCTTTGTTTTTTAAAATTGTATTTAATTCATTTGATTTCCTTTCGTAATCTTTCTTTCACTTTGAAATGTGAAGTAGGTTTTATACATGGCTATGGAAAATAAATTGAATGTCATTCATTTGTGGATGTTATTTTTAGGCAGCTACATGTGAAGACTGCAAGGGTGTGTAGACTTCCACTAGGCACTGTAACTACTAGCCTAGCTATGTGCCATAGGCTAGCCCAGCCAAGCATTGAACATCTTCCTTGCATACCGTTTAGGCTAGATAGACCCTAAGCCCTAACTCTATGTGTATGACATTGGTATGTTGCTAACCACACTCCTGAGGCTTGGTTCGCCCTTAACCACCAGTCTAACTAACCACTTAGCCCGAGCAGGAGTTGTTTTCACCCTTTCTACTGTAGTTCTAATGCTTTACTCTTCAAGTACCGTGTGAACATGAGAGAGTTGAGTCTGATAGATCTCCTCCCTGTCTGGCCAGAGTGTCTCTCTCCCCCTCTCACTCTTCTCTCTCCTCTCCTCTCGCTCTCCTCTCGCTCTCCTCTCCTCTTTCTCTCTCTCCTCTCGCTCTCTTCTTTCTCCCTCTTTCTCTCTCTCTTTCGCAATGAGTAGGCATCAGACAACCTCTGGTTCTCCCTCACACTTAAGGAGGTGATAGACAGTATTATTGGGCTGTTGTTAAGCTGACTATGGTGTGTCTTCTAGCCACCTCTCTCAGCTAAGAACGGCGCCTAAGTGCACCGGTTGGGTGTTGATTT